>NC_057774.1:8868754-9145213 GCF_014825855.1 Bombus pyrosoma
AACTGGTGGCGACCGTGCAAAAATTCTCCTTTTGATCGGCCTCTAATTCCAACAAGCCCGAAAAGAAATTCGCGCGCCGCGATATCGTGCTTTCAACCGGCGGAAGTGACGCACGCAATGCCGTACGATTAATCGGCCAATAATAATTTACCGAGAAATTCGCGTGATTCCGCGAGATACCATCGAACGATTCCAGAATCGCGGCTATTTAAACATCGACAGAAACGTCACTCAAGATTAACTGTACGTGGCTTCTAATATTTCTTATCTTTCTCGCGAAATCTTATCATCTTCTTCGGTCGGTCTAATATCCAAGCTCGCTATTAAGTAGTAATATAATTGAGAAAAATTCGAGAGTCGTGTTATCTTCGCGGGAAACGTCGTCTTATTAATGAAGCGCTCTGTCGATGGAAAATTTGCGTTTACAACGGCTGATACGCGGCGTTAATCGTATAACGGTTTCTGCTATTAAAACGATTAAATTGCTCGAATGGATTAGAACGAGCGTTATCGTTCTACTCTCTCGTAGCTTTATTTCTTTTTACATTTGTCTGCTTCTCTTTTTCTCGACTCGCATGATCAGCCAGGGGTTGACCAATGCGAGCACGACGGTAGTAAACCTTCGCGCGCGACAATTTGAATTGATCATCGCGTTATGCGCGACCAATAAATCGAAGAATACCGAACCGAGTCGAGTGATTCACGGCCTGAGCACTTAAGGGCTTTAAATCTCGTCTCTTCCTCCGGTTTTCTTGCTCCTGTTGCCTTCGTTTAATCAATGAAGTGCGAGGCGTGGTGGAGAACCGCATACCCTGCGCGCAAGCTGAACAGGACGCGAATCTTTGATGAACCAGTGGAATAGTTAGATTTATCTGGCGTACAAATTATTACGGTTATCTCGAATCTTAGACAGTCACGATTACATAAATTATATCGATAACGCGTGTAATAGTTTCTTTACGAATATATCGCTTTAGAAATTTTAATGTAAGATATTTTGGATTTATATTCTATCAGGAACGGAGCTTCCAGTTTTACAAATTTATGTTTCGACAACTTACTCGGTCATCTTGAATGAGATTTTCCAAATAGCCAGACGGTAATATACTCGAAGCTTCTCACAGACAATCGCACGACTGCGCTTCGCATTCCGCTGTCGTTTCATCCTCGCCATCCAGTTTATCTCATAAATATTCCCGCTAATATATACCTTATACACGCAGGAAGTCGTAAAATCGAAGTCACTGTATCAGTCCCATAATTAGGCACCACGCACAGCGCATTATAAATTACTACGTAGCATCAAAAAACCACCAACACTTAAGAACGACGAAAAGAAAAATCGGTTCATACTTTTCGCGGGTATTGCTCCCAAACGTTCTGCCCGGGAAAATTGCTTCCTTCTCTTCGATTATCATTTCGTTTCGAGGAAACCATTGGATCACAGATCGCCCGGCAATCGTCCAAATTGTAACGTTCCTGGAGCAATAGAACGAAGAGGAAGAGGAAAACGAACGAGAAAAAGACACGGGACAACCCTTCATCCGTGTGTTCGACCCTTTAATTCCCTTCCACCAGTTCCTCGAACGCCGTGAAATCACTTATTCCCTGTCTGACCAGGGACGGTACATATCTCCTGCAGAGTCGCGCGTTCCTCCCGTGGTTGCAACATTATTTCTAGCGAGAGCCGCGTTAAAGGGTGTTATTACGCGTATCCGATGGCGGGGCGTAGCTCGTACGTTTCCAGGGCTTTTCGTAGTCAGCAAAAACGTAGCTCGATCGCGTTCCTAGATAAATCGTGGCTGGCCGACCCGCCTCAGGCCAACTGCCCCCCTCCACGCCATCGAGATTTCGCGAATTTATGCGCATTACACATCCGGATAGTTGCAGATCGGTGCAGCAAAATTTCTTTGCGGTTTGCCTTTATCGAGAACGTTATCTCTCGGATTGTATTTTCCGCGACGAATGTGGAATAATAAAAGGACGCATAGTTTCGCATAGTTTCCATTCAGCGTAGTAGAATCTTTCTGCGGTTTAGTGGTTGTTCGTATGGTTCTAACACGTCGATTGTATTGTCTTCGCGACAGGTATAAAACAAACGTACTGCCAGAACCATTGATGAGATATTTAGGGACGTTTATTTGTATTACACGTTTCAACTGCGTAGAAATAGTTTCGAGCCAATAGAGTAGGATGGCTTTAGGGTGCAATTTTGCTTCCACGGTCGTAATATGTTGATTTTGCTCTTTCGTGATCGATATAGAAGAATAAATGGATGCGTGGAGTTACGCGTTATTAAATACAAAACCATGCGTTACATATCCACGCAACTGGAAACTGGTATAGAGGAATCGTTTGAGCGTTCAGTGTTGATCTTACGGTTGTATACGTGTTCGTTTTATTTTTTCGCGGCAAACACGAGAAAATAGATGGATAAGCAGAATTACGTATCGTTGAAGGTATTTCTGCTAACGTGTGAATGGTTACGATGAAGAGCATCTTGTTCGATCGCTGCGATTACGACACAGTTTTTCTGCTATCGATGAATGATTGTGAAAGTGTGATCTTCTCACCTTAGGCTTCGATTTCTTTCATCGTTTCAAGTTTACATGTTTCTGACTAAGAACAGTGTGGTGTCTTCGATCGTTTTCAACGCGACGCGATTATGTTTCCTAATTTCTCGACGGATACTGCAAATTCGTTTCCCGAACAGGTTAAATTTTGTTTCGTTTCTTTCCTACCGTCTTTACCTGTGATTTTGTACCGTAACACGAAACAACGTTTGCACGATGAAATAGCCAACAGTTACGCACAGATCGTGATCTCAAACGCAATTGTACAATGGGACTGTATATTGTAAATACATGTTGCGTACCTCACACAATGACAATGTACATGGTGATCATTGTACCTTGCTATCGTGTCGCAGCTCTACGATGTAAATGCGCGTTGCATCCGCATAATGCAATCGCGCTCTACGACCGCAACAACAAGCTCACATTCGAAATTAAAACAACGATCGCCACGTCACAATTTAATTTAATTTAATTTAATGTCTCCTTTAACTTTACAAATGTTCGATCTTGCATTTTACAAATAACCCACGCGCGAATTATATAAAAATAAATCGAAGGAAAGGCTGTGGTCCGCATTTACGATGCTATTTAACGCTCCTCTCCGAAATGTAACACCTTTGGATTTAATACTTACCGATACCGGTCACTGATCCAACGCCGAAATTATTATGATCGCGCGAATTAATTGTTCCTCGGGGGCAGCGTGCACGTTGAACGTCGTGTTTCCCGTGAAGCGCACAAAGCGAACGAGGGGGAGATGGAAGGTGGAAAAGATATCTCGAGACAAAAGAAGTTCTGGTAATGAGAGTCTCGTTAAAGAACCCTCGATCTCCTCACGTAATTTCCCGGCGGCCCTGCGGAGGCTAAGATAGATAGAGAGAGAGAGAGAGGAGAGAATTCGTTCGAAACCAGGTCCCTTCCCCATGACTGTCCCCCTATCCCGCCGTAATCGATCTTTTTCGACCATTCCGATCAGTTGGTCTCCTGGTCGGTCAACCTTTTCCTTTTACTCCTCGTACTAGCTTTAAGCCCGAAACAGAAGAACCACGTGGGACAGATCGAATCCATGGAACGCCAGAGACATTCGCAGAAGCGAGGCGACGGAACAGAGAGGCGGAACGAGAGTTCCGTTAAGGAGGAAGAAAGAGGGAAAACGAAGGACGAGGATGGCGAAGTGGCCGATGAGGCGAAAGACAAAGGAAGAAATCGGTGGTGAGTGGAAGGCGAGGCGAGCATCGTAATTCGATAAACGTACAGATCGACGATTTTGCGCCGGTTTTCTGGGTAGCCGGTCGCATAAAACACCGAATGCTCCCCGATCACGTGGCATGATGGCGATCGAAACACGCCATGGGGGGAGGCTTTTATGCGCGGGGGAAGCACATCGAGGGAACTCGGTACGGTGACGAACGCGTGTTTCGAAAAGAGGACAAGGAAGGGAGAGGAAGGGAAGATGCAGGGAGTGAAAGAGGGGAGGGAAGAAACGAAGGACACGCCGGTGGGAATTAACAGGAGAGACGAACGACGCGGAGGTCCGACGCTTTTCCCCGTACCAGCGCCACGATGGCGGCCATCTTTGCCCTTCCTCCTCATCTTCGTCGTCCTTTTCTCTTCCTCACCTCCGTTACCGTTCTCCGCTCCTCGTCCTCGTTGATCGTGTGTGCACGTCAAACGCCAGATCGAACCTTTTTCTTTCGGATGTGTCGTCGTCGTTGAAAGGTGCTGGCTTTCCTTCGATGTAGACTGTAGATTCTTATTTTATCGGACATTTAGGGTTAAAAAGGAATACAAAAGGCGTGTGAAGATTGTAGGGCTTTTATAGTCTCGAAACTCAGTACGCAACGAATGTAATGAAAATTGTTCTTGTGTTAATTCTATACGGTGAACGTTGAGATGGTATGGAGAAGGAAACGTGGAATTTAGAGGATCGTCGAGAGAGACATTGGCTGGACAACGATATATACGTAAGAAACATCGTATCGATCTGGCAATATTATCTAGAAATATTCGTTAATTTAGAAATCCTCGTAACTGTTACATTGTACATTTATATTTCCAATGATTATACTGCTTGAATATTTCTACCTCGATATTTCCAACGTACTAATGCGTTTCCTCTAAAGAATATATATCACGTGTAGATCTGGTAAACTTCTATTCGAAGCGATAATCAACCTCGATAAATCCATCACTGAATCGACATATACCGTAAAAGTCACCTACTCTATATGTTTCTTTTCCTTATGATCGCACTTTGTAGATCACTTCCTCACCTACGCGCCGCGAGATCACGTAACAAGGAGATAAAGCCCGTTTGTTTTTCACGCGAACCGAAAATGCGGAGGTGTACTATGCCGTTGCTATGCAAAACGTGTGGAAAATGTGTGCGAGTACCGTTTTGGTAACGAGTGGGACGCGTTCGTACATAGAATCGTAACGGAAGCTAACAGAAAAATTTCCTGTCGTATACTTGGTCCACTTACGATTATTAATAGCTCGTGCTATGACTTTCGAACGGTTCTATCTGATTTTTAATCCACAGGTCGAGCCACAAGGCCATCCTATGATATTTTTCTATTTATTATTTATAAGTTATTATTTTTTAATCGTACGATCGAGAATACTTTCTGTTGCAACGATAGCTGGCAGATACAGTTTCATTGATTGATGTTTGAACTATCACTTTTTTGTCCGCGTTTATACACTCCGCGGAACACTATTTTAAAATGCCGCTGACTCTCAGTTTTATGGGTGTTATTGGCTCGATCTTATCTGTTGAATCTACGCTCCGTTTAATAAGCGTAGTAGTAGCTTATGATAGATGCTTTTACAGATTCAGTTTAATCACGCTAAACGCCAGTGTGCAGGGCGTTGCCAGCGAATGAAATCAACGCGCTTAATCGATACATATTGTTGCGTGTAATCGACGGAATCTACTCGATCAATCAATTCTTTTGCAACCGGTATGGAAAACAAAATGACAAGGACTATTTCTTGGTAAACCAATCCTCCAGACTGTAACTCGAAAAAGTTATAGAAGCTTGTGCTGTTAAGTTAACGACAATTATCAGATAACACTTTCAACTTTCCTGCAAAACTATGCTATAAATTTCTATCGATATTTCTTTCTAGCCAAACCGGAATTTTAAACGCTATAAATTGCTCAATAATTCTGAAAACCTACAAATTTCAACGTTTCCTTTTTCCATTCGACCACTGTTAATTATCTCTTACGTGACGCTTTAAATTTCCACGAAAATTACAGGAATATGGAAAGACTTCATAAAGTCGTTCAATAATTCCACAATTTTACAAATATCAATGCTTCTCTAAAACCCACCCTTTCTCAATTAAACCACTGCTGATCGTCGGTCATCTCGATACCTTAAACGCTGAAGAAACTTACAAGAATTAACGATCTTCGCGCAGCAATCTTTTAAAAAATGGTGGTCCAATAATTCCGAAAATTTTCAAATATCGAGGTTTTCCTAAAATCCATCTACTCCTCAACCGAGCTATTTATAATTATCAATTATCTCGACACGTTAAATTTCGAAGAAAATGGCAGAAAAATGCTAAAAATCTTCGCACCGCGATTCCTGTCAAAAATATTTCTCTCACCTCGATACTTTAATCCGAACGACAATCAATTTTTAATCTTTAATCTTCCAACATAATCGTATACGTGCAAAGTCTGTGCGAATCTGCGTATAAATCGAGCTTACGAATGTCACCAACATCCACCGCCACTTTCCACCCATGAAACCCAAATTTTTCCCACGTGTACGATTCGCGGATCGAGATTTCCACCGTGTCCAGGGTGAAGTCGCAAGAAACGCATCGCGATTCAGCTTGCAGAGTTCATCGAGGACCGGTATCGATCTGGAGAGCGCGTTGCTCGCGAGAGGATGCCGGGACTGCGGCCCTACGCTTGGGTATGAGTAATACGTTCAGGCATGTCCGATCTGCAGGTTCGCAGGCACGTCTCTGCCGAGTGAGATTTTTCTTGCACGCGCCGCGTGCACGCACGCACGCTCGCCGACCGCGCCACTTCTTTCCCTTCCCTTATTTCGGCATTAGTTCTTACCGGCCTAAGGCAACATAAGGACACCACCACGACGACTAATTGGAGTTCTTTGGCCGCCGGGGACGAGCTACGTGCATCCATTTCAACTACAATTAAAATCGTTTGGGAAATCGCCAGCTGGACGCCGGTCGTTCCTGGTGAACTGCCAGCTCTGCTATCAGGGGAGTACGCACGAGGTTGGAACGTGTGTCTGCACCGTGAAACTGATGGAGGGTTAATCCTCCTTTTGTATAATATAGATATAGAGAGTTTCCTTTATCCGGAAAACTCGAAATATTTCTGTAATCTGTAATCTGTAACTATGAAAAGAATGTTTCAACAGAAGCTGTTTCGCTGGGAAGAAGACATCGTATGGTGCGGACTATCTTTTTACCGGTCGAGTACAGTGGAGCAGATTTTAACGCCAACTTCATTTTTTTAAACGGAATGATATATTTTTCCGCTGCAAAAAGATATTAATATGTTTCTGTCGAGAAACCATTAGTTCGGTGGATATTTTAAGTTTAATTTGTCAAGTTTAACGTGCGAGAGATAAGAAGTGGTATTTTTGTGTTTATCTTTTCTGTGCCTCAGCCTGGAGTCGGTTAACCGGAGTTCAGGGAGATACATTCGTTAAATCGGATATTGCGATGACGTGAGTTCGGACGAACGGAGTTGAAATAAATCGAGTTCTATCGTATTGTATTTTTATTAGCCATGAAAATATAATGTATTCTATAAGCCAATGCGATGTCTTAAAAAGCTGTTACTGCTAAATCGAGCTGAAACGCAGATAGAACGGTATATACGAAGATGATTGATTTTATTATACGGGCCTTTCAGGAGCTAGATTGATCGACTTCGCTTTTTATTAATTTGCGAGTTCCATTGCATAAGTGCACGATTAATATTCAACGCTTAAGAAACACATAAGTTACTTCCAGAAGCTCGTTCATCACAAGACAATGATATAAGCGATAGAAAATTCCAAGATAAATTTAAATCGCAGTCCGCGATTATGATATCTACGCTATTAATTAAAGTATCTGTCTAGAATTCCATAAATAATTCTCGACCATTACCATTTTCTACTTTCTACGCTACCATTTCACATAGAAATCGTGTCTCGCGAACCAATAAAAGATCGCGCCTCTGTAAACAAAATTGAATTCAAATGACAGCTGGCGGATCTAGGTGAGATCTAGATACGGAAAAACAGGCGAAAAGAAGTTCACGAGCTGCGTGTTCGACCGCGAGGAGATATGTCGACACGTGGAACGCAGGCCTGGCCTGTTATCTCGCGTATCGTAATCAGTCAGCGGCGCGAACAGAATTTGTCTTTGCGTCAGCCGATTTCCATTGCTGAATGATTACGATACGGTAGCGACCGGATCGCCAGCCAACGGGGAGAGAAAAAGGGGCGGAAGGGGCGCGAGGGATATTGGGAAATCTTATTTCTAATTTTAGTGCGTGTTATGAACCGAT
Organism: Bombus pyrosoma; assembly: GCF_014825855.1. NCBI lineage: Eukaryota > Metazoa > Arthropoda > Insecta > Hymenoptera > Apidae > Bombus > Bombus pyrosoma. The sequence goes on from NC_057774.1 coordinate 8,876,882, forward strand.
AGATCGTTACGCTCCGGTGATCGTAATAACCGACGGTTTGTGCACGGGTAAAAAAGTGTCTGATCAAAGTTTTTTCGGGAAAAGTACTGGCGTCTCGTTTCATATTTTCTGCTCCATGGTATTAAGTCGTATTATGAGATCTGTCGTTTTTGCTCTAAATCTCGACGAGGTTCTCGTAGAACTTTTTACCTGTCTGCATAGTTCCCTAATTAATATAGATCTTTAACGATGAAAATTTATAGACAATTGACAGAATGATGGAAATATGGTAATTATGTGTTTTATACATTGCACAAAAACGAGAGAGTTACGATGACGACGATGCCTGAATATTTGTTGGCAATAGGTATGCACCGGTTCTCGTTTATTTTTCCTTTGTTTATCAGCAAGCTGTGGATGTAAAGACACAGCGGTCGCCTAAGGTCCGAAGATAGTTTTTGATACATAAAATTTTCAGCAAATTCCAAATTACGGAAGATTTTATAAGTTAGAAACAGAAGAATTAAATTCCATACAGGAAAGTGTTTTGAAAGACGAGAAAAAATATCTTTGCACTTTGTAATTTTGTCAGTCTCGCGGCCACGAGGCAAATACGTTGAACGATCTAATAGATATGTTTCTAGCTATTTGTTGGTAGGTTTAAAATTGTCTGGAAGTCGCCAAGTTATAAATGATCATCGTCGTTAATTGACGGTCATCGTTGGAATTTGAGAAAGTAAGTTTCACCGGCAAAGTGACTTCCCCTGTGATACTCTGATAGGTCGACACGCTGAAGACCGTAAAGGATAAGGATATAATTTCTACGAGGAAAGGATGTTAACTTATTGCACGCGGGGATGTTAATTTGATTTACATATGTTATCGATTGCAAAAGATGGGGATCGTTGCACCGGTTGTTGCGGCTTTTAAGTACCACGTATGGCCGAGACGTAATTACCATTTACCTATATTTACCCACGAGTAATTACTGTAATTTATTTTCATGTAGGATAACGCTTTAGTAATCGTTTTTATCGTTTACTAGGAAACACTCTTTCTCTCCTTAAAGTATATTCAAACTTTCAAACTTTATATTCCTCTTAAAAACCGTACAAAAATTCATTCTCTTTCTCTGTTATCCAGAGATGTTATGAAGTATCCTTCAACCATAGATCTCTATTCGTTGTCTTAGAAATCACAAAATACGCCCGTTTCTTCGAGTAATCCGATCCGACCATTTTCGATCATGTCGCAAGTAAACGAATTTACATGAAACTTCTTTCACGAGTCGGCCTTCCTTTGCATTTAATCGTTCTTCGATGCAACTCAAGTGACTACTTCCCTTCCAAAGTACAGGACTCATCCCTATTCTAACCAACCCCGTCTCTACAAAACCCAATTAGTTGCAAATTCACAAGAAACAACGCAGACGCTCGGCCCAAAGTACTCTTCAACTCTAGAACTCGAACACTTTTGCGAAAAGTCACGAAACTCGCTCCTTCCTTTTCCAAATCGTCCGAGATTAAACGGAGCTTGTATCAAAAATCAGCCGGCGTTTCATTTTTAATCGCCGTTCGATCCAATCGAAGCGACCTCTTTCATCGGGGAATCGAGTCAGCTCGTCAGACTTTCATCGATCGATGAACCAACCGCGACATAATCGTTTCTTCTGGACATTGTTCGAGAGTCAGGGGCTCGCGTCCCCGGAAGCCGCAAAAACTCGGGAACCGCGCATATATGTATACCCGCGGGGAGGCGGTGAACGCTGAAAACACGACGGATCAAAGGCGCCTCCGAGCGGCGCAAGAAGCGGGTGCGGCGATCCGCGAGGACAACGAGACGAGGACAGAGAGCGAGGGATATGTCCGGTTTACATTCTGCTTTCCGCGAACGCGAAACTTTTTACCATGATGCACCGTCATTACGGCAATTTGCCGCGCATACGAAACGCGGCCCCTGGTTAAACTCGAAAATTCGAGCTGCGAGCGAGCGAGGAGAAGCCCCGCCATTTCGTTCGTTCGTTCGATTGCAATTTGGTGATCGTCGTTGAGCGGATCCTCTTGCGAAATTTTCTGAAACGTTTGTGTTTTTCTTTCTGTCGTTGTTGTACCGATTAAAAATTTTCTTCTTCTCCTATTCTTTGAATAGGCGCGTCGCATCGACAATACGATCATTGGCGAAGGTTTTCGCGTGTATCTCCTCTGGGACGTTCGCGCTTAATATCTTGTACCTTCTACTCGCTAAACTCGACTCTTCTTAAGATATTCATTTTTTTTTTCTTATTTGGATGAATTATACAATCAATTCTCATTGAGAATTATAAGTAAATTTTTCTGGCGTGGTACTATGTCGTGTTTAATAAGTGTTTATCGTGTGTTTGATTCTAGTTGAATCCAGTGCTTGAATCTGAAGGGTAATGTCTTTTTAGCCTGCGAATCTGCTCCGACGTGTCAAGTAATTGAGTAGCTAGTGGGTTTTGGTGGTTGTTAACTCCCATGTTATATCTATCACCAAATTTGGATATTTCTTCTTCGACTGAAGATACTCATAAAATTTCGAAATATTCTATCTATAACGTGCACAAACTGTACACATCGATGGTTTCCAACCATAAGCGTTCGAATACTTTGGTGAGTCACTGCGAATATATTTATTTATAGTTTATTCTAGGAAGAAAATATATAATCTATTATACGTTGCATGCAGGCATCGCATTAGCATCTGGCGAAGGAAAAGGAGAAGTGCGCGTTGCGAATCTCGGGTCGAAACGTTTGCGAGCTGGTCGTAAACGCAGACACGGCCCGCGGGGAGGTCTGTCAAATAAATAATCCGCCGAAAGCGTGTACACGGCACGGCTCGTGCCTGTATTGTTCCCGTGTGACGTCACATCCTCGAAAACACTATTATTACAGGCCCTGTGCACCCACCTTCGCCGCATTAGCATAGATTACGAGCGCTCCCCTTCGAGCGGTCCCGTTTTTCTTCGGTCAGATCGCGCTTCCATCGCGGCGGATTTATTAAACGGAGGCCATTTTCTGGTCCCCCGCTAGGCTGCTGCGTTACAGTGTTCTTCGTTGTTCCTCGGGATCGACGTTAACGCAGGTTCAACGATCTTGAATCCTTATTACAGCGAAAGAAGATTCATTTCCCGATATTCCACTCTTGTCTTTTACACTGCGTTAGGTAATCGTCGTTTGGATAAATTAACTTTACGTGTCGTTTGCTCTGTCGCCATTTACGCTCCATTTTGAGCGAGTACCAAATGCTTTTCGATCTTCTTTGTAATTTTCTATCGCGCGTTTCTAAAAATTTCAACAACCTTGCCACCTTAAATTGTCCAAATTTAATCCCAGTTTAATCTCAAACGAGAAAATCGCACGAGCATTTTTATTGTTCGTGACGATCCACAAGGCGATTTCGATGTCTTTAAAAGCTTCAGCACGTCGCACGTGGAACTTATATTTTCATTCACGTATGTCAAATTTCTTCTTTCTTCTAACGCAGTTGATAATCGAATTAATATGGCGAATTCGATAAGCGAAAGTAGCAAAATGCAAATCTCGAAGAAGATTCCATACGTAGCAACGTAGTAGTTTTCGAATATTTTCTTAGCTCGTCATGCGTTTGTTTAAAAATGCGTTCAAACGCATTCCTTTCTTATTTAGATATCCAGAGAGAGAGAGAGAGAGAGAGAGAGAGAGAGAGAGAGAGAGGTACAATTAACTCATAGAAATAGCTGGACAGCGGCGGTGAACTTTCACGTTAATTTAATTACAGACCGCGGATCGGCTATAATTTGGCTGATTGGAAAAGGAATGCGCCGGCAGCGAGATCTCGCGAGTGCCTTCGCGTTAAAATCGCGACGAGTGGACTGACGAAAAGAAAAAGGAAACGCTTCGTCGCCTTGTTGCGAAACTTTCGGTTCGATCAAGCGGACAAAGAATGTTTTCTACGAAAAAAGCAGTTTCCTCTTTTTCTTTTCGTGCGTGAGAGACGCTCGTCAGGAACGTTAACCAGCGCACCGTAATTTCGTTGAAGGAATCGCGCGAAATATATGCAAATTTCACCGCGGCCGGTCCCGAGCATCGCGCTCTTCGTCTCGTATTTTAATTTTATGCCGCGTATCGCAATTTAGTTTCGTATTTCTCAACGTTCGACCACTCCTTGCCGCACCACGAATGTATCAAACCCCTAAGGAAGTCGCGACAGACGCTTGGTCCACGTAATTCTTCGATAATAAAATGTCTGAGAAACGCGAAAAATAAAAATCACCGGCAATTTCGCTTCATTTTGTCGATTAAACGAAATTCACGTAAACACAGACGGGATAATTTTATATCGAGACCGAAACGATAATAAATATTTTATTTGCAGAGTCCAACCGTTGATAAAGAAACGAATGATACGTATTTATGTAATTTTTATCCAGTGGAAGTTACACCGAGTAATAATTCATTCCTGGTTTCTGTAATGTAATTCATTACAGGTTACTGTAATGCAACGAGAAAAGTGAGGGAAGTCCAATTCCAACTATCGATCATTACACTTCGTTCTTAATAAGTTTTATCGGACGAAGCAGATATCCGAGTAAAGTAGACGATATATTCTCTGTCGTGATTTCAAAATGTGAATGCTTACAGTACCAATCGACGCTAAACTATGCAGAGAATAATCTTGAAAGAGCCGAGAGATTCAAATCAAGCGACGATGGAACTCCTAAATGTAGTTCACGAAACATCTATATGTCTAGTCGAGAATAATATTAATTTAATTCTTAAAGAAACCGAGAAATTCGCGTCAACGGGTAAAACAATTGTCTCATTAATGATTTTAAATAACGATAAGAAAGATAAAAGAACAAAGTGACCCAAATAAAATGAGCGAAGAATGGCGAAGAGAAATTGGCCAAATCTATTACTTTCCCCGGAATAATATTAATCAAATATTCGATACACCTTGACCGTCGTTTCGAAACGCTTACTCCGAGAGTCAACGACTTCGATCCACGGGTTCATAAATATGCAAGCCTCGCGAAATTGAATGCATTAATATTCAATATGCCGTGACACGGCGATTAAGCTCGATAAACAAAGGCGGACGAATTTTAATCAAACGCGACGCATCGAAGCTTCCCGCGGCGCTTTCGTCTCGCGACAACAAAGAAGGACAAAATGGTGATAAACGGTGGCCGGGCAAACTCGATGGCGCCGCGTGCTTCGAGGTCGAATTAACATCTCCGTTGTTCCGCTCGTACAGTTATTCCCCTTGATGCGGCCTGCCGGATTATCGATAGGATTCAGCCGCGACGAATCGAGAGTTCGGCTCGGATTTCGTAGATGCGAGCGTTTAAGCTGCGATATAAGTAGCTTACGGAGAAATACTGGGAAAAATCTGATCTGTAATAGCTTCCACATCAGTCGCCAGTCTTTTTCACCCATTTTAATCTGATTATCGCCTTCTCATCGATTGCGGGTTGATCGTTCTTTACGAAGATCCGGAGGAAGTATGTTCTTACTTGAGGACCACCGGAGGAAGATGTAAGTAAATAACAATAAGCGATAGTAGATAAAAGTAAGTAATAATAAATTTTGTTTGCAATTTTTGGACAGTGTGTTTGATGGTTAGAAGAGTATCTTAATTATTGTATGTAATTGGCAAGAAGATTTTTTAAATCCTTTTAGAGATCAACTTTGGTCTGTTAAGAAAACTGAAATAGCTGATAAATCTACGAAGTTTGCTAAATTTTCGAAATATCTGAGGTCAAATAAAAGGGGAGAAATTTGATAATGTAAAATAAATGAAACGATTCTAAAGAATCTTTTCCTCCATCAAAAGAATCATTTCTCGGCTCGTGTGTTCACGCTAGCAAAACCACGTTGCCTCGAGGTAGAAGCAAGCTTTCGAGCAGACAATTTGCCTCTTTTCCCTCGAAACATTCCCAACAAGTTTTTCCTTTCCTTAAATTTTTATGACGTGAAAGCGACAGAATTGTCGCCGATGGTCCCTTGTCGCTTGTTACCGAATGGTGAACGGAGAAGAAAGGATTGCGCGGAATTTGGTTTCGGAAATATTGAAAATATTTATAATAAACGAAAGAGCGAGGAATAAAAAGCGAAGAGAAGCAGACGGATAGGCGTAGATAGAGAAGGAAACGCATGGAGATGAGAGAAAGGCGGGGAGAGAAAGAGAGACACAGTTGTTTTCGAGGCCCCCAAGGCCTCCACGTGCATATCTTACGACCGATTAATTGCAGTTGATTTTTATTTGTTGCAAAAGAGCAAGGTGTGCGGCGACCGGTGTGTTTAATGGTTATTTGTTCGCGATATTTCGTGGTATGTATGCGTGTACTGTATACAGATCGTTTCTAAATGCGCGTTACAATGTGAACCGAAAAATTGGAACGGCGAACGAAGATCTCTCATATAGATAGAGAACGTTATCTTCGTTAATTTTGATATTTAATTATGATACCGTTCATCGATCGGAAGGCTGTAGATTTCCAATTTATAACTCTTTATAGATTTCAGGAAAGGGAAATAAATTATGAAATTATGGCGTATCGAATTCCTCAAATCGAAAGCTACTGGTCAGTAGCCTTCCTTTTCAATCACAGCAAAGCGAGGACTACTGATTTTAGCTTTATCCGCAATCTGGCAAAGTCTTAAAAGCAAAAATAAATTACTCTAGCGACCGCGGCGCTCACCACTGTATCTACCATAAAATTCGCGCTAACATTCCTCCGCTAAAAAGGCAACTTTTTATTTTCTTCGCCCATAAATACATCGTTCGCCACTTAAATTCTAGAAATATTCGACTCCAGGTTCTCCCGTTGTAATAATTTTTGCACTGCATTTTCTCGTTCCTTCTGTTCGGTTCTTTTTCGTTTTATTTTTTTCTTTTTCCTTTTTTTCTTTTTTCGGATTGTTCATTGTGTCACGGATGGCTGGTCAGGCGCGCAGTTTAATGCGCGCGCGCGTTCGACATAGCGCGGAAGAACGTCATTTCTAAATATACTAGGCAGAAACATTGTTCCTCCGTTTAGTGGTGTTTTGCTCGCACGTGAATATATGGAGATACGAGCGCGATAGGGAAACGTTACAAATTAGTTGATCGAGATCTTAATTGCATTTTCAGTTCGACGGATCCTTCGGAATAATTCGCGCACGGGGTGGTACCCGTGGAGTAAGCGGCGCGTGGATTATTTATTCGACGTTCTCACGCGTGTACCGTATGATTCAGGTGCAGCATAGTGGAAATTGGTGGGCAATTTTCTCATCGAATACGTTGCTCGTTAGAAATACGTCAAGCGAAAATAAACGACGTTTTCTGTCTATCGACAGAACAGTATGATAATAATTAACGAACGATCGACGAACCGATAGCGATAATTTATAATTTCCCGTGTTTAGTAGCTTATTCAATAGTCGGACAAATAATTTACAAGCATAAATGTAAATATAAAAATTTAATTATAATTAAAAATTGAAAATTTATAATCGTAAAAATAAAGCGAATAAATTGATAAGACCAAGAAAGAAACATAACGAACGATGCTTTTTTGGAATGAAGAATGAACGATATTTTCTTTCGTTCGTTAAGTTGTAACATGTATTTCCTCTGCTTCCTCTATTTATATATAATGAATATAAAACAGCAGGAATTTATGGTACAGTCCAGAAAATACTACATTTGAAATTGTTTAAAAATTGTACCGTTCATATTACTATGATAAACTATTGCCTTTTGAAACCATGGTTCTTGTCTCCTAAAAATATCCATTACCCTGGTACATGTTGTATCTTATCAAACTAATAAATAAATTATTTTTTCCCTACTTCTATACACTATGCTATTCCTTGATACTTTAAAGTTGCGCCGCCGTTTCAGTTGTCCGGCTACAATACTACTGAAGCGTATGTAGCGCCGCTTTAATTGTCTGATTACGTCTGATACTACTGACGCAACTGTTGCGTCTTTGCTTTCTTGCATTCAATAAATCGACTTCCACTAAATATCTCGTACCCCCTGTGTATATTTTCGGATCCTGCTTCAAACTTTATCATCATGGTCGTGACGATAGATTCTCATTACTAGACTGCGAGTTTGTACGCATTTATAGAAAATTCGTATGAGCAAAATTGCATAAAACGCATACAACGCGAGGAAACATATAAGATATCCAAAATACAATGTTTTTTGCAATACTTGATAAGCAAAACAATATTCCACTGAGATTCTACCTTCTTAAATTAATTTTCGTTCGTCGCCAATGAAACTTCAAAATGTTTCGTGCAACGCATGCGATATGTTCATAATAATCATGTTTCTAAAAAATTGTCCAATACTTTCATAGAACCGATGTAAAATACGATCAAATAATTGCAATAAGGCCAAACTGACAAGCAGAACGACCGATCGGCAATGGCGAACGTCCTTGCAGGGCACACTGCGTCTGCGTGACGCTGTATAGGCACGCGGGCGCGAGCAACACGGCGTCCTAATAATAAATTCTACGCAGCAACGTGACTTATCCGCGACCGTGCTCGCGGGTAGGTGTGCGCAATAATTGTTAATTGTCGACGCTGATACACGAGGCCGATAACGTTCGCCGTTTCAACGTGCTCACGCTCTCTCGCGCGCACACAACAGAGCTATTCGATTTTTCCATGCCGGTGAACAGGCTACTGTCCACGTGCAGACACTTTCCTCGCTACTTTACGGCTTATTAAGGCGCGACACCGTGCAACGATACGTTACTTGCTCGATATAGAGCCGCCTCGAAATGCTCGTACGCGATTCCTCGCCACGCCGTGACTCGTTCCGCCGCGGAATTTCATTTTTCCATCTCGTTAAATTCTACACGTACGATTCGTTCCGTTTTCTGCGACGACGAAGCTCGTTACTTTAAGCGGGCGAGGGAATTTTTGTTTCTTAAGATTTTGCAACATTACCGCGTATGCCAATGTTAATTAATATCTGTAACGTTATTTAAAATGGATCAACGCTTTCGCGGTTTCTTGCGTATTTTTGGAATAAACTTTATTCGATGACATTTTACTTAATGCAGCCTTCGACTTCGATCTGGCACAGATTCGTATAATGTGACAACGTTTTTTGATACAACAGACGCGATACGACATAACAAACAAATGTAAAACGAATGTCATCGATTATCATAATGAGACAGCGTGAATCTTCATCGACTAAGAATATATCTAAATTCTTCGATAGAACGTGATTTCCACTTTGCTAAAAATACTTGAAAGTACTTACATTTCCATATTCCGCCACATCATCTTAATCTTTGTATTTTCTCAGAAAACACGCAAGGTTTCGATTTGTTTTCCTAACAACCAAAATCTCCTTCACCACCTAAGAGCTGCGAATTTTTATGCATTTACAGAAACTTTAGCGATGCAGTATGCAAACGTATAGTATGCACATAACGTGCCAAAAATATATAAACCGTCCTATGCATAGTATCCATTATAACATTTAACCAACTAAGGGAATCGCTAATTAAATTTCATTCTTTCGACTATACCCACGAGAACATAAATAGTATTGTTAAAAAATGTTTAGAGCGGTATGAAGGCTTCGCTAAGTTTCATCCTTTAAATTGTATCCATAAAACAAATTTACTGATATTTATTTACATAAAGATCCGCACTGGTGTCAGTAACAAAAATCATTAAACACTTACCCTGCACGGAGGGAAGCAGCAGCGGCAGCGGCAGTAAGAGTGAGTTGTTGAGCAGCAGCAGCTCCAGCCGCAGGATCAGCAGCGACCAATTCCGACAGAACCAACACGGTAGTCGTAGTAGTGGCCGCCGCACAATTTGGAACCGTTGCGTTTACAGCATGGCGAACACTGGGTGGAAGATCATCCTCGTGTTGCAACTGCAGTTGAGGATAATGATGCAGATGTAACGCGGTCGTGGCCGACCCAGATCTAGGTGTAACACACGTGGGTGGCAATAATCCAGCTCTTGTGACTGCCGAGGGTGGCGACGGAGATGGCGGTGATGGTGGCGGTGGTGGATACTCGACCACTTGAACGCGATCCGCTTCGTTCTCGTAGATGATCTCCTTGTCGTGCGTGTACATGACGGTTTTTTGACCGTCGTTGTAAATTAAATCGATCATCTTGTGCTCACCGACGCTCAGCGTCGTGTTGGCGGCCGCTGCGTCGGTGCCAGGCGTCACTCGGCCATCGGCGTCGTCCGTCGCTCGTTGCTGAACGTCGTCCGGATCAGTTTGGATATGTTGTTGCTGTTGGTGGTGATGATGGTGATGATGATGGTGGTGACGGTGATGGTGATGATGGTATTTTGGATGCAGAGAGTGAACCGTCGCTGGTTCGTGCAGGTCTAGGACGTTCACTGGCTGCATCGTGGCCAGCAACACCTGTTGCTCGCTCTCGTTTTGATTCTGGTTGCTCAGCGAGGAGGACGCCGGGGACACTGGCCCCTCCTGCACCTACGATAGCAAAGATTTCCATAAACCAGTGCCTTTCATTGGATTAAGCCGACGAATTTGGGGAAGCTCGGGAAAATTTCGAAACTTAGAAATTTGAGCGCTTTCAAATTTAGACGTTTGTAAATTTGGGCATTTGAGAAGTGGAAAGTATTGGACAATTCGGGAATGTAGACGTTTGGGCTTTCGGAAATTTGCGCGCTTACGAGTTTGGATGTTTAAAAACGTTGGTAGCCAAAAGTTTGGACATTTAAAAACGTGGAAGTATAAGAATTTGGACATTTGAAAATTTTAGAATTTCGAAGAAAATGTTATTGCGATAATAAAAAGTTAGGGAAAGTTATCGTTTGTAGCGGCGAATTATTATATCTGCGATAGAACTCTGTTTACATAAACTTTTTTAGAATATTTTTTTAATCTGTATGGTGATAATTGTTGCCTGTACATCGAAGTGTACAATATTTTGTCACCGTTCGTTGGTTTCGAATAGATACACGAGCAAGCCAAACAGAATGGCAACTTTATTAAACGTTCTCCTCAGTTTTTTGCTAACCTCAACCGCTGGCGAACGTGATGATAGCTACTCTCCTAGAGTTACCTCTTAGTAGTCGTAATAGGAATATTCAAAGAAACTAGACAAGACGACGAGTTCAATTATGGTACTTGCCTTTTTATTTGCTACTAAACCTCTCCTTCTGTCAAGGCTCTACCATTAGCGAGCGCGAGTACGATTACCATAAGCGATTAGAAAAGTTCTGAACACTGCGAGGAAGTTTTCACACAGATTGATCGGCAGATTTCTCTTCTCTGACAGAAACTCTCTTATCGATATACCTTTTGTTTTACACAACTCTAAATTATTACTTTCTTCGTGTTTGATCGAAACTCCGACATTCGTCGTGTTCTAACATTTCCGATAAAAATTAAAGTTAAAACTCAGTTAACATCTCTGACTCTCGAAAATCTTCAACCATATTTTTTCTTTATAAATACGACGTAATCAAGATTCCAATTAAAAATTCATAAATTAAGTTTTTCTTCGAAACCTCGTTCTACGATACAAAAGGCTAAAAGAACGCTGGTCGAGTTCAAGGATGTTATCGAGAATAAAAGATGAATCGTCAACCCCTATTCAGCTTAGGGTTTCAATACTCAGTCGCAAATTTTCAAGGCAGATTTCTTGACGAGGGTATAGCCCGAATACTCTACAGAGAATCACAGGTTCCATGGAGAATCGAAAATGGAACTAATCCTTTGTCGACAAGTGACAGGAAAGGTAAGGACAGCGTTCGTGAAAGCTTTGAAGTAGGATACACGAAGCCAACATGCATGGTGCGAGATTAGAAGCTTATATAAATAACTAGTTATATAACGTTGCGTATGTAGGCTTGTGTGTATCGATAGACCTCTGAATCAAAATAAATAAAGTACTATCACGAGATATCTCTCGTTAGAATTTTCAATAATCAGTAGGTCAGATGCCTGTAAGAAATTCGTATTCCTGTAGGAATCGTTGTCAGATTTATTTCATTCTCTTAGTTATTATAACGAGTACTTTACTGTAGATACTCTTTCTGTATATCACTGTACCTTTAAATTTTACATAAACGTACAATCACTCGTAATTTATTAATTTAGCACTAAAATAATCTCCAGCGCAATCATGATAAAAGCCATCATCAAGAAAAGTCACATCGATGAATGAAATTTCATCTCAGTATCTTTTCTCGGTGTCTTTCCTCTTTGCTTTAAACATCAATAAATTCTAACAAATACAGTTCGATATTGTATCATCATTCTGTGTTGAACAAAGAATGTCAGAGTGATTATTTTATTATTATTTCGCGACTAAATGAAAAATTATTATTCCCAATGGTTGCGAGTAAAATTAAATTGTAATGTGCGATTACGAGACGATAATATGGGATGAAGAAATTCGTAAGGGATGAAATTTCACGATAGCCCCTGTAACGATCCATGGATCTCTAAATCCGAGATCCAGTCGAGCTTCTCAATTACGCGAACGTTTGCCAATTATCGATAGTCGCGTGGCTTCCACAAAATTATTATTTTATCGAGGCACGGTTCGCCGGTTTTAGTCACGGAAATTTACATCGCGGTACTTTATGTCGTAACGACAGTTTAACATTTTCGAATGCTAATCGACCGGCAATAAAAATCCTGCTGGTTAATCGCTCCATAGAGACCAGTCCAGCCGAAGTCGAGTCGAATAATAATTAATCCCCTAGGTGTCTGGTAACGCGTCGATCGGCCAATATTTTTTATCGCGCCAGCAAAGATCAAAGTACCACGACGTCCACTCGACTTTCTAACGGAGTCATCGCGTAAGTGATCCTTTTTCGTCGCGAAATTCAGGGAAGAACTCGCCGCGTTACTTTCATTTCCGAGACGAATCTAAAGTTGGCTAATATTAAGCCGGGTACTTAATCGCGCCGAGGGATCGCGATTCGAAAGCGGCTCCATCGCGAAAAATCTCTGAACCGAACGATCGCGCTCTTGCGATTTCCTTGATTCGTGGTCCACTGGTTTGAGATTGTCAAGTGACTATGATCGATCGGTGAACAAGTTCGCTTCAAGGATTTTCTGGTCGAAGGGAGCGTGAAGTGTTAGGTTCGTTGTTCGAATTCCTGGAATTGGTCTTTTCAAAAGCTGCACGATTCGTTGATAGTTTCGAGAAAGCTGAAAATATTTTGACAGATAGTATGCCTTTGTCCGAACAAAATGATATATGAGGAATCAAAAAGTATTGGTGGAATTTTTTGACGATACGAGCATCACGACTGTATATTCAACAGCATGAGGAACGTTTATAAAAATAGTTTAAATTATGAAATTAACCAAAGATGAAACCAAAACGTATCTTGTATGATCATGTGTTGTCCATTATCTAAACTATGATAAACACAAATTTACATTACATTACAGAGATATTAATGATCTTCAAAGTTAGCACGTGTGATTCTTAAAATGGACACGTGAAGTACAAGACGAATATTTCTACATAATATTCTCGTAATCGGAACATTCGTACGAACAGATAACGTCGCCGGTATTAATATACGCGTGATTCTATCCTGCCACGTTATTCGATAAACGTTCTCTCTGAACAAAACGCGATAATATTCTTGAATAAATTTGAAATAATAAAAACTCGAGATGGAAAAATTATCACGAGTGCATCTCCTTCATCTGATTACACGACTAAACATGCTCGCACAAAGAGAGGATGCAAAATGCTTCTGCTCATACCACGACTAATTCCGTCATTTAAAAAAGTGGCTAAAAAAGGAGTGGAAAGAAAGACATAATAAAAGAGGGACTTAAGCTCAGAAAGTTGCCGCCGTCTCGTGAATAAGTGTGTCCCATCACGCTAACGACGTCGTTTGGAATTTCCCACGTGTCGTCGGTTTATGGCGGTTTATGGCGCTTTCCAATGGAATCAGGCCGAATTACCGCGAACCTTCTCTCTCTCCCTTCTTCACATCTCTCGAGGAGTCCTCGGACGAACGAGCGTGCAATGTCATTTACGATCGTGCACCGCCCATTAACATAATTAACAATATCGTGAGTCATCTGTTTAATATTCGAGTTTCACTGGCGGCAAGTCACCGTCGTCGCCTCGAGTATCGGTCAGACAACATGATAAGTTATTTTTTTTTCTGGGAATACCCGGTACAGTTTGTTTCGTGTCTAACGGGTTGATTAATGACATTCCAAGTTGTTAAGGCTGAACTTATTCAAAAACTTTTTTCAGAATGTATGTAATATATTAGATACGCTCCTTTTTTTTTTCTTCTGTTGCCGTAATAAATCGTTTAATCTTTCGTACTGCGAGAAGTTTCGAAAAAGTTTCGATATCATCGATCAGAATTTCTAGCTTAATTTTTTGTATTATGAAATGCGTTGGACATCCTGATTAATCGCGTTAAACGCCTTTCAATATACAGAGATCTGTCGGTAATTTACCTTTACCATAGTTTTGCCCAATATCGTTCAAAAACTTCACAGCTTGTAAAGCCATCTTCCAATTCACGATCACAATCTTCTCCTTTTCGGAGTAAAATTTCTCACTTCAGAAACCTCCACCGAGACGTGTTCAGAGAATTAACTGCAACTTATTCCTATCCGAAACAAACTTTACGATTCCAAAAACTGCCTCCACGAGAATATACCACCATGGTATAACCATGGTCAATCTTATGAAATACTTGTCAGAGTGCGAAGAATTAATCCTCGATTGATTTAATCCGCCAAAGGCATCGCTCGAGCAGGTGCGAAGGCTCAAAGCCCAGTTCACTTTATACTCGAAACACCCTCCAGTTTCACTGGCTCTCCCAAACGAGTGTGCGAACGGTAACACTCGTGATAACAGATAGGAAGGGTGGCCGATGTTTGACGAATATCAATCAGCTCGATTGCGAAGCCTCCCGCGGTCATGACATGACGTTAAGAGCACTGGTCGATGAAAGCGTATACCAACTTCATTCGAAATCTAATCGCCGATCGCCAGGAAAATTTATCTCGGTCGTCCGAGCGCGTTCATTCACATGCAGTCCTGCGACCGAATCTATTAGTTTTTACGACGCTCTACACGCGCCAACTCGAAAATGACATCGATGGATGAAAGGGAAGAGGATCGTTAGAAAGGAAATATTCGTTATTTATCCTGCTCACGAATACGCGTTTTACGGTTTCCCAGAGCTCCTGCTGGATGTTATCTCGGGATTATTTATTGAATAACTCGTACACGACCGGGTGTCGAACGACGGCCTTGTACCATAGATTCAATCTAGTATCGCTGTCAAGGTAGAAGATTACGTAACCACGGGCATCGTGATAGTACTTCAGAGGCGTGCTGAGAGTTATTAGACGGTAATTGGCCTTGTACCTGCTTGTGCCCTGACTTTCTGATTCTTCCTATCTTTTTTCATTCCTCGTTAATTTCTTTCTTTTTTCCCTTTTTCTCTACTTAGTTAATTCCGTAATTGATTTCAGTGAACAGCCGTAAAATTTTTGTCCGGTATAGCCATCGAACGTTCCTCGTTGTTGCGTAGGTTCGTTTGGAACCAGCGATCTTTAATGGTTTCGTACTGTCTCGTTTTTATTTTTCCTTCTTAAATTTAACACCCAAATTGATTTCGAACGGTTTTCGAATCTAACTCTCGGATGGTCTACGAACAGTCTTTGTCGTGTTGGGTAAGTTGGCTTAGAGCGTTCATTCTGTTTCTTCTTTCTCTTGGTTAATTCTATACCTAATTGATTTCGAATGACCATCGAATCGTGCTTCGATGCTGCGTGAGTTCGTTGCGAGCGAATAATTACAGATGACTTCGTTTGGATATCGACGTGGATAGCGATTAAGAATGAAGGATAATTCAGGTTATCAGGTTCTGCGGGCAAAAGAGACTGGATAGAAGCAGCGTGGTTTACAACTTCATTCTCATCGTGCGGTAGCAAGTCACGCGGCGAAGATAGGATTCCAATTGGATCGGATTGGATCGGAACGTTCGAGAAGTTTGGTTTCTCGCGCTGATTTTTCCATTTTCCGTGGTTACTACATTTCCGTGGGAGAAAAAGCAGTCGTCGTAAAACATGTATAAACTGCCGGGAGTGGACATTGATCCGGTCAGCTGATCGAATAAAAAGCGATGGTTAGAGACCAATGATCCGCAACGCGAGCATGGAATAGACTGAATCGAAGTTGGTTAGAAAAATATCTATCGATATCATTACGTCTCTGTCGCAAATAAAACCAACGTAGCGTAAGCTATCGAAACTACAAACTAGCTTCCTAAAACGGAAGGGCGCAGAAAAACTAACTTATCGCTATCCGCTACAAGCAAAAACAGTTTGCCGATTTGAATTTATCACTCAGCCTAATTATCACCGGAAAATCAAAATTTCTCCAAACTTTCTAAGCTAAGTATAACCTCGTTCGCTAAATTCTAAATCTTCCACTGTACTTTAGTCTCCGACCTCATTACGCGCAAAAATTTCAAACTTCCACTCGTCGCTGAACCTTTCCGATTACTGGGATTACCATCCCATCAAATTTTTCGTACCTTCAACTCAGTCATATTATACAGAAAAATTGTAAACTATTTTCTGACCCAATTAACACCGCGCGGTTAAAATTTCCCGTATCCTAACTGCCAATCACATTACACCAAAAAGTTACAAATTGCCACTCGTCGTCAAATACAATTAACCACCCTGAAATGGGAACTTCTCGAATTTTGACACGTTTCGATCACGTTGGAGAAACAATTTCCAACCCGAGGTCAAAATTGCTCGAATCGTAGGCCGGATCACGTAACATCGAAAAGTGACAAATTTCCAGTCATCGCCCGACCTGATCACTGTCCCGAAATAAACATTTGCCTAAAACCTTGCCTTCTTGCGATTCATCCCGCTCCCCTGCATCGATTCCTTTGATAATAATAGGAAAAAGGGGCGGTAGCGGGTTCGAATGGAGTTGCCTCTTCTAACCACCTTCTAACAGGGACTAGCCTCTGTTTACACGCAAGAACCGGCTGATAATAACAGTTAATTGGCCTGCTGGCCGTGAGAGACTGTTCCAGGTCGGACGATACTCCTTGGCTCGTCTGTCGGTCGAGCGGATGCGCGACCGCTGCTCTCGCGTCCTCGTCGATTTCTTCTTGCGGGTCGCGCGCGCTCGCTTATTGCCGATCACGTCGTTGGAATACGCAGCTGCGCCGCCAGCTCGAAGATACGTGGAATCGTTAAGGGCCTTTCTTTCGCTCTTCCAAGCGGTTGCGCGCGTATACGCGTCCTAGCTCACCGGAGAACCTTCATTGTTGCCCGCGCTCGTCTCTTTCTCTCTTGCCTCGTCGTTCCACGCAGCATCCCCCTCCGCAAGACGATGTACACGATCGTCCAAAGGTTTTTGCGATACGCCGTTGAATCCTTGTTATATCGGGCCGCTCCTCTCTTCTCTTCTGTCCGGGCATCCAGCTTCGTCCGCTCGCGGAACACCTGTCAGAGTTTCTGTTATTGCGGCCCCGTCGCGGTTATTTCTTCCCGTTCTTTCCTTCCATTCCCTCGATTTCGACTCGCTCTCCATTCTTTTTTTTTTTTTTTTTATTGTATTTCTCGCCCTCTTCTTGGGTTTTGGCTACGCCGAATCTTTTTCCTTTGGGTTGACTTGCGTCGGGTACGTTTGCAATAAGTTGCGTGGAGAATTTGGAATTTTGCAAAATTTTTAGGCATTTCCGGCGATTCTTGGGCATTTGGAAGGTCAGACTCGAGAGTTGGTAAATTTCAATGCTTATGAATTTGCGCATTTGCGAATTGAAGCTTCCGGGAACGTGATTTTGTAAATTCACGCGATACAACTTCAATTCTCCTTTCGTATCTCCTTCTATCCCTTTCGTTCCTATTAGCGCAGCATACCACTTGATATAAATATTTCCGATTACATTAGTCCGTGGTACGCTTTAATTGCATGCGCCATAAAACACATAAACTTCTAAAATAAAAATACGTTATCGTCGCGGTCTGTCAGTCGCGATCTTTCCAAGCAGCTCCCATTAAAATACATTTTTGACTCTCGTGAACGTTCAATTAGCGGTTTATATTGCGGTGGAAAATCATTGTACAACGTTAGGGCTGTTCTGTAGCCACTCTGAATGGCTCTTATAATTGTTTATAATTGTTTATTAGTCGCGAAGAATGTGGATCCGTGCGCGTTCAACTGCGGTGTTAAGTTTCGTTGAATAACGAAAGTGGCGCAACTATGATCCGAAATAAATTACTGTTATTAATTATATTCATGTATTTACGCCCGGCGACTTTCTGTCGCTATTTCCAGTCACGGTAATCATGGAAATACTGTGTGCGATTGTTCACTATGCGTTGTTTATTTTTTTTAGTTTCCCGTTGGCGTATCGGGCATCGTGAACGTGGCCGCAGGCGAACCAAGCTAAATGGAATTGCTAGAAACGCTTGTCGACGATCGTATCACTATATCTCCATCGTTTATTCCCCTTTTTTCCCCACGGTAAACATGCTCGCTATTTCACTTACGCTTTATGCAAATCTTTTTCGGCTCGGTTTATGGCCGTTGAATTACACACGTTCTTTTTTCCAACCGCCAGTCGTAGAATTGGAAATTTTGTATTAACAAGCTTCGAGATATGTGGGTAAGCGGAGAGTTGAGAATTTATGGGCTTGGAAAATGACTGAGATTATTTGAATTTGAAAATTTGGAAGTTGGAGTTTTGCAAATAGGACAAACCGAATGTTTTTCATATTTGAATATCTGAGAATTTGGTTATTCGAATTTTTGGAAGGAAAATCTGTGTACTTGAAAATCAAAATATTTCAGATTTCGAATATTTGACAATTTAATTTTCATAATGTGTCAATTTGGATTAATTTCAATCGTTGCAGATTCAATATTTTTGGATCCGAAATATCTTTAAAATTCGAACGGTCGAAAGTTCGTTGGGAAGTTAAAAATCTTTCCATCCCAGTAACCGAGACACCCCGTAAATTCTAAACCTTAAAAATTCATTCATTCAAGATTTCTTAACCAACAGCCAGCCTTAAACAGTCGGCGGAAAATCATCGATCGCTTCGAAGGGTTTCGCAATCGCATTCGTCTGGTGATTCCGTTCATCGAACGTTTATTATCATTGCAGCATCATCAATCACAATTTAAGAATAAGAAGCAAGAAATATCGTTGACACTCGGACACTGCGATACTATTCATGTAATTAGCGCGTATACCGAACATCCGACCAGAGTGTACAGAGCAATAAATCATTTTTTTTTCACAATATCTGTAGTTCGCGTTGCTGGTAGCTGGAGAGGAAAACAAAAATTCTCCTACCGCCATTATCTTTGATTGATATCTCCAAACAACTCTCGCTAACATTTCTTGCTACCATTATTCCGTTCCCATTATACACTACTCAGAACGGTTAGAGCAACGCTTTTTACTAGAGGAAAAGTAATCAGTTGCTCCTGTAATCCTTTTGGAACGATTCTCGTCATTGCTGATTTCATTGGTTGTATATTTTATTCGACGTCGAGTCGTCCTTATTATAATAAGTCTCACCACTAGCTCCGGTTCCGAATACGAGCCGACAGAGCACTAAATCTTCTGTATTATTCCTACGAATCGGTTTATGGGGAAATTCTGCCTCGTTTAGTCTTTTTAAAATTCGCTAAAATTAACGCGGTATCGCTAAAAGCGTAATATATATCAATTTCTGTCGAAAATAACGTCTCCGAAAATAAATTCTCCGTTGAACCTTCAACTGCGTGTAACCACCGATATTGAATGCATACAGCAGGAATAAATATCATGCGTTCCTTAATTGAAAGATCAGAGAATTTGAGAGCCGGGCAGATTGAAGATTCAGGTATCTGAGAAATGGGTAAGTTCAAAAATTGAAAAAGTGGAAAGTTTGTATAGCAGAGTATTTGACAATCGGAAAGTTTGCTAATCCGAACATTGGAAAATTAGGCATTTTGAAAAATCACCATGTTTCTGTATTGGTGGTAAATGAAACATAGTACGCTCAACACAAAGTATTCAACATACCAACGAAAACGAGTAAAGAGAATAAAAAAGATCTTGTATAATACGGCACATTGAGCATCACCGTCGACACGCATTAAGCTTCAAAAGCAGTGAAAGGGTTAAACACAATCTTTTCCCATTCCCTCTAAAAAAAAAAAAAAAAAGAAAGAAAAGAAGAATATATCTTAAAAAATCAACAGGACGAGAAGAAGCAACAAAAAGATTTTCTATTCCCCCTTTCCGACACTGCGTGGAAAAAAATCGAATAAAAAGTCCAAGTTGGGAGTCTGGCGGATTCTATTAAGTAATCTCTGCCGGTTACTTGGATAATGAATAGCACGATCGGTGAGTGTGCGTTCCCTTCGACCCAAGTATCAGGTATACGCGAAATCCGGCGAGTCATCGTACACAGCAAAATCGTCTTCCTCCTCCTTCTCCTCTTCTTCCTTCTTTGCCCGTGGTTCGAGACACGGCTTGGTTCGAGACTCCAACCATGAGTGGTTATGCTCGCACGAATGGACGACGACGTACCGCTCGCCTTCGCGAAAGAATGTCGGTATTCGACGAAGATTCTGGCCAGGATGGAAAATCTCGCAACCGTTCTCACTGTTCGATCGCAAAGCGAAAACGGAAAATTTTCCATGCAAATGGAGATTCGCCTCACTTCTCGATGAAATTTCTGGTAAAAATTTAGAAAATGGGGTTTGACTAAATTTTATTTAAGTTAGGACGCTAAAACTATTTAGATTTACTGTCTTTTCTTGTTTTATTTTTTTTTTCTTAGTGAAAATATGCAGATGGGTTTGGCAAAAATTAATCTTTTTTAGAAATTAAGGATTGGTCACTTTGAACATTAGGTAGTTAATTTTTTTCCCATTCGTTTAGGTCGATGTAGGTATAGTTTTACTGTCGACGAGGTTTACGTAGAATAGCTTTGACAAAAGTTGTTTAATATTTTAATCGATTTTACCAAGCGTCCGTTCATTTTTATCTAATTTTTATGAGCTGGACAAAAGCCATAAATCATTGTAACTGACTCAGTCATGCGCGAAAAAAGAAGCAAGCGTAATTATTTATACCCTTCGACATAAATGGGAAAATTGATTGACGTTTATTGTGATGATCGAAGGGATATGTATGAAGACTTATTTAACAAGATATTTCTATACTTTTAGACTGTTATCGCAGCAACAAAAAAAAAAGACAATTTTTTTTCAAGTATTACTCGCAGACCTATCAACGCAGCCTCTTAAATACTAAATTAATTCCTTATCTTAATTATAATTGCATACCTCTGTTACGCCAACAAAAAATAAAAACGAAGTTCCACATTCTTAAACGTTATCTTAATTTCTTATCTTAATTATAATTACGTGCTTCTGTTACGACAACAATAAAAAGTAAATAAAAGAAATTGCACGTGTTGAGTTACCAACGCAACGACGCAAATTCCACTCCATTGCCGTAAATTGTATCACCTCGTTCACGAACCAGATTAAGCGTAATAATTCCAGCAGGGATTTGGTCTCCGTAATGTCCGGGGGCCCATAAGATTCTTAGGGGAGCCGCTTAAACGGCGGTCTTCCCATTGTCGAGCAACGCCACGCAAATAACGGGCTTTCGTCCTACAGAGTTTCACTTTTAAGCGACAGGTATACTATTGTGAGGTTAAAAACCTGCGGCCAGGTGACAGTAAAAATCTTTTCAGGCTTCTCTGTGTCGAGGAGTGGCCGTCCCAGAATGATATACACATCACCCTAGACCGATAAGCTATTGGAATTCGTTTAGATTTTTCGAGGGTTCGGCCTCCGCCTCGAATGGGACACCATACAATCGTCGAATCATTCTTGGATCCGGAGAAACTTGATTTCATCTTCTTTTCGAATCTTTCCTTTCGTGCTTTCGTTAGCGTCAATCGTTGTATACCTTTACAAGATTTTCTTTTTATCTTTGTTTCTTAGATCGTTTTTTTTTTTTTTTTTTTTTTAAGAAACTACCGTGTCTTTCTTATCTGTTTCTTATCCCGTTTACTTTAAAAATGCATTTAAGAAAATCCTCTTTGAATTTTGTCTTGCGGCGCGCTAAGTTTGCGAATCCTTTTTCTTATATAATTATCTGTTATAAATATATGAATTAATTTGTTGTTCGACATGTTCTTGAATATTTATCAATCGCTCGTACCGTCAGTTACATCGTTGAATTAAATTTAATTTGTGATACATTGGAGTGAAAATTAGCATGATAATAATTATTATGATATACGTGGTACAAGAGGAAATTATTCCAAGGAAGAACAGAATAGGTAGAGAACGAAGAACCAAGATACTGAAATTTCTGAACAAACCAACGAATCTATACGACTTCCTACGCACCTTCTAAACTTATTCGCGGAACACCAAAAATTCGTCGTGAAAGGAAGATTCTATGACGCACCTTTTCTCGTGCCAGACCTGCGAGGCGTCTTCGTTAAGGCAAACAACAGCGTGACTAGCAGAGGTCAACGAATCCTCCAGCATTTTACTCTCTTCAAACAAGAGTTCGAAACCAAAATGAATCGTCTACCCAACCAGATTACACACGATCGAGAATAAACACAGAAGATTAAATCAAGAAAGAAAGAAGAACGAAGATAAAGAAACAACATCTTTCTATCAGACAGTTTCAAAGCTATATCAGTCGGTCTACGAACCAATCAGATTACCCGCGATCAAAAATAAACGCAGAATTCATTTCTCGAAAATTTCTTACTTCGCCAGTATTTTCTTTCAATTAGAGCGTTCCAAATCTAATTCATACCAATCAGACTATACTGTATCCTACACTATACACTATATATTACAAACATACTACTACGGTGAAAAATAAATACAGAAGTTAGTTTTTGTAAATTTCGTACGATTAGTAATATCTTCTTTCTACTAAAAATATCTTCCTCCTATTAGAGGATTTGAAACCGCTAAATGAATCAATTACGAATTACAATCGGATTATCTACCTTTGTTCCCAATTAACCTCGATGATATTCGGATTCCGTTACGTGCAATTAGCTATCCTAATCAACCCAAGAAAGGAAGAGAGAAGAGGAAGAGGGAAAACATCTTATTTCGTTCTACCTTTTCATTTCTGTTTTCTTTCTTCTTCTTTTTTTTTTTTTTTTTTTGAGAAATCGACAGGCGATTTTGAATCCTTGGTCCACGTATTTACGTCCATCATTGGACGGCGTCTCAGGGTCGTTCCAGAAGTTCCACGCTGGAACAACGCAACCGGCAATAATCTCGTCGGTCCGCCATTCTCGTTATTTCACGCAACGGGTGGTACCGACGAAACGATGGTAGAAAGGTGGGAGAGAGGCGAGAAAGAAAGAGAAAGGGAGGAAGGTCAAACGATGACCCACACGAGAAGAGACCCATGCAACATGCCAATGCATTCCATGAATTGTCGAAATCGATGCGGCGCGATCCTTTCAGAGAACGTTAATCACGAACATCCCTCAAAGGATCTACCAAGAAATCCTCAAAATCTTACACGTATCGTAGAATTTATATTTGTCGGAGCCTGCCGCGCATTAATAAGCATTTCTCGAGTTCTTTTCTTGGGAATTTTACGAGAAATTTATTTCTCTGTAAATGGGATTAACGTGGTACAGTGAGGATTTCGTTGAATTTAGAAGCTGATGAAATCGCTTCGCCTCTAAATAATCTCTGCCTCACGGATGGATTAAACGTCCAATCTTATTTTACAATTTTTATTTCACGACTACTGGATCGCGTTTAATCTTGTTCTTTTTATATATACAAAGATTTGATATAATAATGATTTAATACACCCAATGTACACTGCAAGTAACGAGTGTAAATGAAATTATTTTGAATAATTTTACAACGAAAGAAAATTCGAGCCTCTGTCAAGGGACTGGAGAATGTTCCAGAAACAAAATTAATATCATATGAACATAAGGGACGTATTACCTAACAGTGAAAGTTCCATATGAAAGAGCGAAGAACGAAAATTCCGAGTTACATGGAGAATTATCGGTTAATTAAATTTGTTTATTATTCCTTTCGTTATGCAATATCGTGGGATAGTAAATAATTGTTTAATTACGATTTCAAAGAAAAGTAAAAAAATCGTTGCTAACGTAGGAAGAATAAGAATGGACTAACCGGGGACAGAGCCTCCTGCATGTGCAGGGGTGCGTTGTCGGCCTCGTCGGTGCAAGTCGACATTCTCCCGCGCAGTCTTCCACTTCTCTTTCCAGTTCGTCTAATCGTGGCGTTCCGCTGGACGAGCCTCTTATCCCGCGACGTCGTGTCCTCCTCCAAAGTTCTCCCTTTCTGCTTCGGTCCTCTCTAGCGGTCGACTAATATCGTCTACTAACCTCTACGGGAACGAACGGGTTCTAAGCATGCGGGGTTGCGTATCACAGTCTTCTGCTGAGCGTTGTATGGCACGTGATTGGACGGAAGAAGAGGAGCAGCCAGTGAGGACCTGCGAAACGAACGAGAAATAAAAAAGAGAGATGCAACAATCCTTCGTTTTTATAAGTTGAGACTACGAACGAAGAACGAGGGTAAAAAAAAAAAAAAAGAAATGAGATCATTATGCGTGATGTAAGAAGCAGATTGTATCGTTAATGAGTCAATTTTGATCGTGTCAGGCTGTGTCATTGAGAATATTCGACAGTCGGATTCCGGATTGTCAAGGTAGAAAAAGAAAGAAATGTAAAAAAGTAATTAACACGTCGACTGCCACGCGAATTTTATATGAGTCACTCAAAGGTCATATTGATCAACTGCGTGTATCAGGCAGTAGAGAAAAGTAATGATGTCACAGCGCTATTTTTTTAAATTTGCCTTGAAACTTCCGTTTGTTTATGCCATTTGTTCGCGATACACAGCGCGTATGGAAGAACGTTATTTATTCCGAGGAAAGTTTACATTAAGAAACGTATAAAGAATTGAGTCGATCGGTTTTAGCTTGTGAGAAACTCACGTATTCTATCCTATACCATAACATTCAATTTTCTTAAATACGTTACATTGCAATAGAAATAACTAAATAATTATAGAGCATTCGGGGCACTTTTAATTCTACAATCTCATAATCTAATTATTTACGTGGAACCGTTTTTTGCTCAGTAATATATGTTTTATTGTAATCATCGTAAATTTAATAACATGGGTCCACTGGTGACCATTAGAGCTCCATTGACAAGGAGAAGTCGAACGCTGGACGTGGATAACCACCGTGAAAATATATTATTTAAAAGTTTCATTTTTTCTCATTCACTGAACATGCTGCAAAACGAGCTAACCAAAGCGAAGACGTCAATCTCGTATTGTACGTTCTGTCGCGTTTACGATTACGCAACGTGCAATCAGTGGGACCAGCTGGTTCGCCTCTCCTCCATTCATTTGAACCGGCTACAAGCACGTCAAACTGGAAACGGTTTCGCGGTCGCGGCTCTGATAGACAGGTGTAATAAACCGGCGTCGAAGACAGACAGACAGTCAGACAAGCGAACCGACCGACCCAGCCGTCAGGTAGCCGAGAGTGAAAAGTTCCTGTCTCGTCTCTCGAATACTGGAACACGTTCCTTTCGGTGAAAGACTCCCTAAACGTCAACCGCGAAAGAAAGAAGCGAAACTGGCAATCTGGCCGCAACGGAACCACAACATAGAGAGGAACGCAAGCGGTCGAACCGGTCGCCTTAGTATCCGACAGAAGAAGAAGAAGAAGACGACGAAGAAGAAGAAGAAGAAGAAGTCGCGGTCGAACAGGAAGCTGCAGCCGCATTTTTGCCCTGGCAAGTCAGGTTGTGACGTCCAGGCGGAAGAACGAGATCGGTGGAGGAATCAGGAAGGCCATCGGGTAGGGCGGCGGTGGCTGAGAGACCACGCGAATCCACGCGACTGTTCGTGGACGAGCAAAGAGCGGACAAACGAAGGAGAGAGAGCCGGATTCAGAAGCCAGAATAGCAGGTTCGATGGCTCTGGTTGATTCAGTTATCACGTGCGCGGTGGCCGGTCGAACCAGGGAATCCGTGGATGTTGGCCAAACCAGTCGGACACCACGAATTCCACCGTCTTCGGGCCCTTGCGCCGCGTCGTCGTTCACCAGGTGGATAGTCGGTAAAACCAGTTGGCTTCCCTCTTCTCCCGGCTCGTTCATCTCCTCCTACTACAACCGCGTGGCTACCGGTAGCCAGCTAAGGAAGGAGGGCAGGCCGCGTAAAACTGGAATTCAACCCGCGACCGCCTGTCTGACGGATAGACAGGTGTAATAATAGACGTAAACGAGGAAGCAAGAACCGTGAACACCGTCGTTGGTCTTAGGAAAGCGTAGGAGAACCGACGTGTGTCTCCGACGAGGACGATTCTATTCTGTTTGTTCCGCGATTTCTTCGTTTTCTCGAGGCTTGACAGTAGGAGGATGGTGTTCCTGGAAGACGAGACACCGGGGGCTGAAGAAGATTATGCGAACTCGTCGATGGCGAGGAAGAGGAACGCGATGGATGAACCGGCCTACGTGTGCAAGAGCGAGACTTCTCAGGGAACAGGGTGGCGGGAAGTAGGTAGGTTGGTTGCCTACCTACTACGCGGAAGAAGGAGATTGGGGCGACTGGGGAGAAGGAGTAGGTACACGAAGCCGGTATACAACCGCGGACCGGAGACGAGAAGCCAGAGGAGCAGGTTCGGCCGGTCTAACCTGATTCTCAAAGGGAACCCTGCATCAGATTGGACCCACCTCCGTGGGTCCGTTTGTATTTCAAGTACCTGTACTCCCTCGCTTCGCGTCAGTGGACGATGCCTTCGGAGACGGAGGACTCGACGAGCCTTTGCGAAGAGAAACGAGCTCCTCTACGGAGAGCTCGAGTACATGCTGGTGGAAGAGCTGGTGTCTCGAAGACGAGGCACTAGGCACGTCGGCGCGTTAACCGGCACCGTGGTGTCTACCGTGTGGCATTTTGGGTCCGATCGATTCGTAGGCAAGGCCTTTTACAAGTGATTCGACCGATCCCCGTAGTGATCCCGTACAGTGAACATAGAAATCGAAGAGAGAAAGAAGAAAAGTGTGAGAGAGTCCGTAGGTCTCGGGTGTCTTCTGAATTTCTCGACTGGATCGACTTAAAAGTGGATCCAATCGGAATAAGAAGCTTGGACCGTTCGAGGCCTTCGAAAACGAAATGTTTGCTCGTCTCGAAGCTTACCTGGCCCACGAAGTCAACGACGCTCCTCCTTTTTACTACCTGCGAACGTTTCAACTTTATAGAGGTGCTGTCCTCCTCGTGCAGTGTTTCGGGAGTGAGAATTAGTGGCGAGTTTTCGACCGTGGGAATTGAGCATCCTTTCTCGCGATTAACACGTGTTGTCTCTTTGGCCATGAAGAATCGAACCAAGAAAGAAGAAGGACAGACGAGATAATAGAGACGAAGTGCGTAGATATGGACGATTCGAGAATGTTCTTCAAATATCTATGCTCCTGGTCGCGATATGAAACGTCGTTATGTAAAGCCAAAAGAAATCTACGTTGCGTATAGGACTGCGCGATTCCATTAGCAGCCACCATTAAACCGGGACCAATTATATTCGCGAGTCTTCCATTCACTCGTTCTAGCAGCAACGCGTATGCTGATCGCGTCTCGTTCGTTCGAACGCACGCAATCGCAGCTCTGAACGCGAGCCCATTTTTACCAGTCGAACGTGTACCGTTTTACGTAATCCTTCGAAACTCTAGCTTGCACACGGCTGTAGAGTACAGTTCGACTAAAAACCGATTATAGGAGAAACCTGATCTAAAGTTGATCTAAAGCTAATCTAAAACGACCTACGGCGATAGAATAGGAAAGAAAAAATCGATTGGAGTCAATTGGACGAATGAAATGTGAAAAGGAGACACACGGGAACCGGATGATCCCACTTGTCGTCGACGTGCAAGTTGTTTACCGGCGGCTCACCTGCGCGTCACCTGTGCGTCATCGCGCAGGTAGCCGGTGAACATCCGCGGAAAGGAGGTGCACAGCGTTGACGCGGTTAAACGATCGACATCCCATCCACAGACAGATATCCCATGGTTAGAGACGAGATACTCACTTTGTCGGGGCTAGCGTACAAAGAGAAACGTATCCGAAGGGTATCTCGATGTATATCTCGAAGTGTAATCTCGCTGGATCGTAAGGGAGGAAGTCTTCTGTGCATTCGATAAAGAAAAGTCGATATTCTTCTTAGAAGATGGATTGATGGACGATCTTCGTGCCGATGGCTTGAAAGTGCGCGCGTGTAGACGTGTGTACGTACGTGGAGAACAGTAAGAAGAAGGTGGTAGAGAACGTGGTAGGTGGTAGGTCGAGGGGTGCTGGTGGGGTGCTGGTGGGGTGGCGAGGGGGGGAGGGGGCCAACTACAAACTACTAAGCGTCCTTCCTGTGTTCCGGATCACATCTCCACGGATGATAGTGTCACCACCTTCGCGATGGATCGACCCGTACCAAACGTGAATCTGCCGCGAGTTTCGACGAGATTTTCGAGACTTCTCCTCGTCGAAGGGCGAACCCACTGTCGCGGGTAGCCCTTTCTGTTCTTTTTTAGTTTTTCACCTACCACCACATGTATGTACACGGTTTTTCTGTGGTTACGCACAAGACGTCGTTACGGTTTTTCCCTTCTTTCTTTCTTTATTTTTCTGTTCGATTCCGCGAATGATATCGACACGATATGGTTCGTTATCGGATCGATCGGTTGTATGCTTCCAACTAGACGCACAAGTGAGAAAGAAATGTAGGAAAGAAGCACCGTGGAAAACACAAAATTCACTCCGCGCACCTCATTATCCTCGTTTCTGGTCCATTCCGCGTCGCGTTCCGCTTAGCCAGTCACCAAGCGCTATCGTTCCTTTCGCGCACACCCCTCTTCGACGAGTCACGAGGATCCGGACCGGGAACGGTTTTTCCAAACCGGATCGTCTGTCCACGATTCACACTTGTACACCGGCTTCAGGCACACGCGCACGCTCGCGCAGGCCGCGGCTTTAACGACGTCGACGACGTAGACCACAGTAGTAACAACAACGACGACGGCGACGACGACGACAACGATGACGACGACGACGACGACGACGACGACGACGACGACAACGGCGACGACGACGACGACGACGACGACGACGACAACGACAACGACAACGACAACGACGACGATGACGACGATGACGACGACAACGGCAAAGAGAACGATGACGGCGACAACGAACGCGACGACGTGAACGTGGTGAACGGCGGCTTGTACGGGCAGCACGACGACATCGTCGCCGTGGAATCGCGAACGCGAGCGTACTATACCTCCGCGCGCGACAGATCGACCGACGTCGTGTGTCGAAGCCGCGCGACGAGAACTCGAGCTTCTCGTTTTGTTCTACGTGAAACGTGTGTTGGCGAGGCGAACTCGAGGGTGGAACGGATGCACTACACCCCGAACTGTGCGGCCCAACAGGTAGAATTAAACCACCCAAAGTTTAGGCAGCCGCTGCAAGCAACAAACGAAGCAGCCTCACGGTGCTCTCTCGGATCGTTCTCTCTTCTCTCGGGATACGGCAACATGGCCGCCGTCGCCGCCGCCTCCCAGCATCCCGCTCTTGGCTCCGTGTCTCGTACCCCCCTCTCTTCTCTCCTCCAACACACACGTTCTACTCCACAAGCTGCCTCTCGTCTCTCCCGTTCTCGTTCCTTCTCTCTCGTACCACCGACCGTTTCCCTGACACGCGTTCGTCCTCACTCTTTTTCTCCACCATCTCGTGTAAGCCTCCCTCGCTCCCGAATCTCCTCTCTACCTCTCGCTCCATCCGTCTTCTATATCTTTCTTCGTCGTTTTACCTGGCCACCCTACGACGCCTCCCCATTTGGGCTCTTTCTCCTTTGATCCACCTTCCTTTTCTAACACCACGAATCCCTCTCTCTTCGACACCACGCACAGAGCTCCTGCTCCCTCTCGTCGCCTACCTGTAGCGTTTTCTCGACCGTACTCCCACTCCTCTCGAAGAGAATCCAAGCAATAGGTACACCAGCAGCTTGCGGCGGAGAGGTGGTGAGACGGAGCTATCTGATGATATTCCCTTCTCATTCTTCCACATGACCTCTATCTCTCTTTCTGCGTTTCTCTCCTCCGACGTTAGGCTAAGGTAAGAGCGCTCGGGTGAGACGAGGAGCCGTATCTGAAAGAAGGACACTAGCAGCGAAAGGGAAGAGAGAGAGGAGAGGGATCGGGAGACAGGATAGTCGGCGCGCAGGTAGCCAACGCTGAACGAAGAGAGGGCGACTACGATGGGCCTTTGGCGAGACGGAGACAGGGAGAACGTCTCTCTACGGCGACCTGCACGGATACAAACAGAGCATCGAGTCATCGACGAGGCAGCCAGGCAGCCAGGGCTCTTGGCCACCCGGCATTATCGTGTCTCCAGGATCGTCTCTGTCTCTCCCGTCTGTTATTCGTCGTTCGTTCCTTCTCTGGCTTGCTACCTTGACAAGGATACCTGGCCTACCTTACCGGAGGAGAAACGAAGACATTGGCACACACGTACGCTCGAACGTTATCGTGCGTTCGTGTCTTTGTTACACGTAATGGAGCCTCCTAAGGCTTTCTCCTTGTCCGTCTCGCTACCTTGAGAAGGATATTCCCGGGAGTTGGCCGTCCGGCCGGGAGGAGACAAAGAAGGAGGACACCGCGTACGTAGATTATCGTAATTCTCCTCTCCCCTCGTCGCCGGAGACCGTCCTGGTCTCTCGTTCGATCCCCGAAGCGTTTCACCTCCGCCGTATTCTCCCACCTTGAGAAGGATGTCCAGATATCCGCGAGATACTCGTGGACATCCTATGAAGACTTAAGGTCGAGCGGCCAAGGTGAACGGAGACGAACGTGGATTTCGATCCACGTGTGATCATTTGTACGCTTCTATACTATTTCGGTTTATACGTTCTATACAGCTTTCGATGTAACTTTCCGTACGAAGATATGCTTTTGCGGATGATATACTCGACTTTCTTCAGTTTTGTTCTGCTCCGTACGTGATCTAGAAAGATCGCGTCTTCCCGGCGAAGAGGCATGGCGGCGACGGTGAACGATACCGGCGTCCCCTTCTTTTATCGTGCTTTTTATCAGCGACAGAAGAAGAAGAAAAGGAGGAGGAGATTCCTGGTGGACGTTCTATGAGGCTCGTTCGACGGTTGGCAAAAAACGACACCCTTGCGGAGGAAGAAGACGAGGACGAAGAAGAGCAACAAGAAACGCGCACGAAGAGGAGGAAGGGAAAACGAGGAGGGAAGAGAAGAAAGGAGAAAATGGAAAAGGAACGAGACGAGATATGGAGGCAGCGGTCCGTGCACCGATATAGTCACAGACACACGTGCGTGGCTATTGATTCTCTGTTGTGTGCGCTCTCTTCTCTGTGCGTGAGAAAAAGAAGAGGAGAGTGGTATAGAGAGGCAGACACAGCGAAGAAGAAACGAAGCTGCCGTAGCTGGCTTCTGCTGGTGCCGGCGGCAGCGGCGGCCGGCTACGCGAGCGGAGATGGACTCCGGATCGAAAGAGCGAGAAGTTCGGGATGCCGCGCGAGGGGGAGGCGGCCAGTCGGCCAGTCAGCCGGCTGGACAAGAAGGTGGAAGCAGAGAGACGAAGGCAGAGAGGTGGAGGAGGAGAGGAAGAAACGGCCGAGATGGAGAGAAGAGAGTGCGTGGCGAGCCCTCCTCGATAGGAGAAACGAGAGGCAGAGGAGAAAATGAGCGACCAGGACGAAGAAATCATCGTTCTTTCCCTTTCTTTCTTACACTGTCTTCTGCCTCTTTCTCCTCTCTGGTTTCTCCTCCCTGTTTGGTCCTCTTAGGCCTGCGCACCGAGGGAGAGATTAAAAGGAGAAAAAGGAGGAGATGGAATTAAAAGGAGGAAAAAAAGGAGGAGGAAGGAGAGAGAAGGAAGGAAAGACGAGGATGAAGCGAGAGGGAGACTGGTGAAAAATGGACAGCCAGCGAGAGAAGACAGCCTCGGGCTACGTCGCGCGCTGCGACCCTGCTCAGGGAGGGATCTTACTGTTCGTTCGTTTAAAAGATATATAAAGTTGCGCGCGGGCGCGAGTAAAAAGCTTCAGCGAGGAGGAAAGGAAATTATTGCTCGCGCGGCAGCGATGTTGCACCGCGTCGCGCCGACGCCGAATGTTCCCGGCGATGTTTAGCAGGGAGTAATTAGGGGATCGGTGAGTTTGTGACGGCGCCGGCCGCGGACGGCATCGGGCGAAACGCGAGGCCGGATCATTTGAATACGCACGCCTTCCCGTGAGAATCGTCGCCGGTCGTTACGCGTGCACGTTACCGCGTGGGTGGCTGCACGCAACCGCGTGGGCGGATCGACTTCGCCAAGGAGGAGGAGGAACGACGACATTTTCGTCGGGGAGAGGGGACTCTGCTCGGTTGACGGCGTTCTCTTCTGACGATACGACCTCGAGTTTTTCTTCACCTTCAGAGAGAATCCGGCGAGAGCTGGGTATTCGAGTAGCAAGGAAATTGGACGACGAGATGTGTTACAGGGTCAATTTGACGAGTGATCGATTGTTAGTGGAGATTATAATTACTTATCATAGATACTTTCTGCGAGTAGTGTACCTAGCGTTAATCGTTGTTTAGAGATACAGAGCTACATAAATTAGTTTAGAGACGTTCAAGATTCGTATCTCCTCAAACTTTTTCTCTTGATAAAGTATGTTAGTTAGGTATTTTTTTTTCCTTTTTTTTTTTTTAGGGAGGAAACGTAAGTCATTCGTTGTTAAGATGTAATTCGACGTTTCCGCGTCACAGGTCGTTCACAGGTATCGATTAATATGGAAATATTATATAGTATTGATTTAGGGATACTTAGATCTGGAATATTCTTTAGATTACAGTAATGAATTGTATATTTGATAGATTTCGTTTGAGAAATGTAAATTGGTTGTTAAAAGGTTTCTCGTTGTTCAGAGGCAGAAAGATATATGGAAGAATTATACAGTGGTAATTTAGGGATGTTAAAGTTCGGTATCTCGTCAAGGTTACGATAATGTAGGTCACAGAATTACTCTTTGCGCGAGTTGAAAGATTTTAAAAAGTCAAGGTGACCTGGAAACGTCATTCAAGTTAATGAGTTTACTTAAATATACTTGGTATGTCATATGTTCGATTTAAATGTACGATTTAACGATGGCTCCGTGTGCCATCTTAACCGCGATGCAGCGAATGTAATAGCGTGGAATTATTTCACACGAACTTGCCAACTTTCTTTGATTCATCGCGATTAACGGGGAACGGTAAAATTCTTTATTAATTCATGAAAATGAGAGAAAGAATTCTTCACGGACATCTGAGGAGAAAATTTCAATTTATGTTAATTAGAAATGATTCGTGCATTTTATTCAAACTTTTATTACAATAAACTACATAAATTTAGTTAGATGCTTCTTAGATAGATACATTAGATTGGTCGTTTTATTAGAAACATCGACGGACTTTGTCGTAGGTCGTGTCGCTTGTAATTGCATGTATGATTCTGAAATACGCGTCCTCCGCGACAGCACAGTCATTTGTCATTGACCACGAAAATTCCTCTCTCTCTCTCTCTCATCGCTGTAGTCGTTTCATCGTGGAATTATACTAGCCTAGCAGATTTCTCCGAATCGCATGAAAAATAATTGCATTCCTCTCTGAAAATTAGCTTCTCTGGAATTTTGTTTGAAGCAGACGTAACGCCCCAAATGGCAAATAAATCAAGAGAAAAATATCAGGGAATACTTTGTGTTTGTTCCTTTTCTTTTTCCGCGTAATTTGGATCGATTAAATCTTTCTAATCTTAGTCTCTGATCTGAAGTAGCAGATAGTAATAATACTCTGATCGTAGCGTACACGTCGAGATGCTAATCTTTTTTCTCGGCTGATTGTAAAAAGGTTTTTAACACCTCTGTACCTGTCGATCGACGAGCCGCCTCTGTTCGATCCGCACGATCCCTCACGGGTTCTCTGTTTACTCTCGAAACGCGGGCAAGAGCGACCAGTGACCGGTCTTTCGTCGAACAGGTAGTTTATGATGTATTGTGGCCGTGCACGTGAATAGATGCAACATCGACGTCTCTCTGAATGAAACGCGTGAACCGGTCGCCGGCCATTATACGCCAGAACACGAGCGCGCCGTTTAATCGCAGCGGTGACTTCGACGCCAGCACAAGTCAGTCGCGCCGAATCTTCGTGGAGACCTCGATTGTCGCCACTGATCTCGCGTTCGACTCTTCGGTGCCGCAACGTAATTACGCTACGTTCGTTTTTGTTTCATTCTTTAATGCGAGATAATTCTTTTTCATTGTTTATTTTTATCGAGAATGTTTAGACAGATAGAAGTGGATATCGAGTATTTCGTTATATCGCTCTGGAAAAATCTCTCGGATCTTTTCTACTCGATAATATTCATTTAACAATTTATTAATTCGGACGTTACAGTTTCGTATCAATTAAAATATCGAATATACGTTGTTCATTTATATATTTGATCTTTGAGAGGAAACTCCATAAGGTACATGTATTTGAATATATCGGAAAATTACCATTTGAATATTTCTTCCGTCGGACATTGCTTTAAAGAAAGCTTTCTAGGATTTATTTTACGGGAGGATAACAATTTTGTCACGTTAATAAAACTTTGACGAAGTGCGGTTTGCGAGGACGCGAATAGGTTGAAGTTGCTAAGTATGAAGTCAACGAACGTCTTCTTTACGAAAGAAAGAAGATAGTGACTCATTGTGGTTTAATGGCGCCTCTCGTGAGCACAAATGCGAGTTTTATGCCTCCGCGCTTAGCAAGTCAACTATACTTTGCAGAAATGTTCGTTATAATTAAACTCGAATAAATTCCAAGCAAACTTCATTCTTTCTCCGTTCTTATAAACAACATTCCTTCGCGTGAAAATCGTATCAACGACTTTCTTTAATATTACTCATTAAAATTTTACGCAATTTAAAATTATTTAATATTAAAAAATTCGTCTGCTTCGTTCCTCGTCTTTCAAGAGACACGCTGACACATTAATACGTTTGCCTAACATTTCCTACCAAGACTTCGATACACAGCTCGAAGTTGTTTAACACAAAATAATCTTTAGCGAGATAAGTTAACAAGCAAGTTACTCAGAATCTGAACCAATCAACTGCTGTTTTTGTTTTTACTCGCACATGATTATCGTTCAACTTTCCAAAAAGACATATTTCCATAAATTTGCTTGTCAGAAGGAAATGGCATAACGAATCGTAAATTTCAAGGCAAATTTAGCTTCTCGATCTATGTAGCTAATCAGAAATTTTAGCCTGCCTATTTTTCTCTCGTAATCCAATCTCAAATTCCTCGACTGTACCAACCTACCGAAACTCCACCGCACACCGCTGCTACTCGAAGTCGTTCGAGTTACAAAAAATTTCATCCCACGCAAACTTCCAAACTACACGCAGCCCACACCATTCAGCTTATACACGTAGCCACGGGAGAAATAAGTGCAAAACGGTTGCTTGGACGCGTAGTAACGCTCGGCTGGAACTTTCACCGGGAGCCTGTGTTGCGCGCGTAACTCGTCGAAGCGGGCCGGGCTCGTTCCCAGTTAATTACAAATCCGTGGAAAAAGAAGCGTGTAGCGGCGGCCGTTGATCGGCCGTTCCGTGCGTTTCCAATCGTCGGCGACAGGAAGCGCGTCGTGATAACGGTATCGAAAGTGTTACGCGTGTACGCGAGGTTATCTGCTCGAGCGTGCGTCGCGCCGGAACGCGCGATCCTCCGTTAATTTACGCCGCGGAGTCGCGTTAATCGCGCGGAAAATTTACGATTTTCGCCAGCCCGTTGGCGCCGTTATCGAGCCGTGTCACGGAAGCCGCGTGTAAGTAGACGCGACCGATCCCCGCTTCAAGCTACGAGCGATTCGACGATTAGTCGAAGGTTGAGCGAGTGGACGTGTTCCGAGACGTGTTCATCGTGTCCAATGGGACTGAGAGTACAGTGAATTTCGCAGATTTATAGCCGACGTGAGGTTGGCGAGTTAATCGAGCTCTCTCAGAGAGAAAAGGAGGAGAGCGAGAGCTTTCTACCATGGGTCGAGAAGTTTCGCGACCGCGATGATGGACTGCGTGAACTTGACTGGCGTGAATGAACAGCCTGTTTGTTTTGCGCTTTTTGCGGCGTCGTTGTTTCATGCGTCACGATGTACTGTGTTGCGCGATGCAACGCCGCAGACTTTCGAACAAATTGAAGAAGGAATATCATCGGGAATATTCTTCTGGGATTCGTTACCAATATAATACGTTCCTTCGTTTCTTACACCAAAGATGGGGTTAGCTTCGTTGAGTTTTGAGAACTTTTTCCTCGGATAGGTCATCTTCCTGTATCTTTTTGATTTTTTTTCTTTATATTTAAACGAATATTTATATAATCTGATACGTAGTATAAATTTCCTAAGTTACAATTAGCTTTTGTGAATTCTTTGTACGCATCAAGTTTGCATCCTATATTTTTAACACTTGCACGCATCGCCGAAACTCATCCCTGATTAATAGTTAATTAAAAAAAGTTGTTAAAGTAAAAAAGATAGGATATCTACGTAGTTTCACAGAAAGCAAGGCGAAGGTATTTATCGATATTTTTTTCCCCACAGGTTTCTGTAATTTTTTGTAATTTTTCTTCTCACTGAAAGATATATTTGACTCGCTATAAAGTATTATATAAAAAAAAAAGTGAAATACGATACAGAAGGAAAGGTCGTTACGCAATACTGCCCATTACAGCGTGAGAGATTCAAATAGGATAACAATCAGGCCATAAAACAAAATTTATTACCCAAAAGTATCGGTCCGTTGTTATTGTTGATTTCGTTCGTTTCTTCCTCGTGGAACAGTGTATCCACGCAATTGCTCACGGTTCTGCAATACCATGACCATTATTCGCGCGTATGACAGTCGATAAGCTGGAAGGTAATGAAACGCTTATTGCTCGCGCGATATTGTTGAACGGCGATTGTTATCGCCGACTTTCCCATTCCTGAGAATCGGTCAGTGCGGAAAGCGAACGAGCTCTCGTCCAGCCGAGGCGTGCACACGCGTGGTTTTCTCCTCGTTACTTTCGCGCACGGGCGAAAACCAGCTTGTAATCGTCCATACTTTATTCTAAATTGAATACCGTTCAAACCTCATTTATATGTTTTGAATAGCACCATTAAAGTTTATGATTTTTCTGTTCTATTATATTTACACAAACTCGACCAACAAACTGAAGGTACACATATGTAGATACCTTCATGAACGTACTTTGAAATACCATTAACCGAAGTATCAGCTGGCTCTAGGATTCAATTAGAGGAAGTACACGTACATTGACTACAAAGAAACCATCGATGCGGCGTTGTATTTATTACATGTTAATTATAATTTGATAATACGAAAATGAAATAATATAGAAGCTGATAAAAAGTGCTTCGTTGGAAAACGAAAGGTATTTGTCGATGTTTCCTGTAGCTACTGTTTATTTGATTGTCCTGGTGTATTCGTCAGAAGGCGCATCCACTGTAGCCCTGTCCTTTCTCATTTATTTTCTTATCTCTAATTTTTCCCTCGGAGGATCCAGTTCTTTAAACGACTTCGGTAGAGTCGGCGAAGTGAAACCGGCGCGAATCGGCGAGCGCATTTTATCGTCCGCGTTAAATCGTCAGAGACGCCTTTTCTTTCCTTTCTTCTCAAGCGTATTGTGTAATCCCGTGGACAAAGCGGTCGGTTGGCGCGCGAGTCTTGCCAGAGGACTATTTATAGCGTGAAAAAACTGGCCTGTTAAGCGACCGTGTCCAAATCGAAATCATTTAATCGAGTCACGATTAATGGACGCGATTAGTCGCGCGCGCGAGAGGAAACGACGTCGCGACGGAGATGCCGGCGGCGTGCGGCGAGGCCGAGCTGCCGAGGTCCAGAAAAAGAACTTTCTTCTGTCTAACGGCGCGCTTCCAGCGGTCTTTCGGCCATTCGTCGATTAACGCGTTCACGCACACGCGATCGATATGCATCGATCGACGCGCCGTGTAAAAACCTGCCAATTAATTTGTATAACACATCGAAGACCAACGTTGCGACGTTTAATTTGCAATTTCTTTTGGTCATTCATGTATCAATTAACATTGCACATACGTAAATTTACGTCAGACTTCTCCTCCCTTAATGCAGCTGATAATTGAACAGATAGAAGAAAAATTTAATAAGCAGTATTAGCTCACGAAACTTAAATCTTTAAAAAGTCACATCTCATACGCACCAACGTAATGATTATGTTGTCGATTTTCTTTCGTACGGTCTTTGTAAAAGATGTGCTTATTAGTAGACGGCGGATATTTATGCAAATTAAAGGAATCGAATCTAAGCAACAATTTCTTTCGGCAATTAAATATCACGAGCACTCGCGCTGAATATTTTATATAATTTTCCATCTTACGTCCTCTATATCTATGCGCTTTTAAATTTCCTACGAATGCGTAAAAATCCGCGATCTACTTATCAGAGAATATTATTGGCGTATGTTTCGTGAAAAAAAAAAAAAAAAAAAAATACGGATAGACCGTGAAAA
Source organism: Bombus pyrosoma (assembly GCF_014825855.1). Taxonomy (NCBI): domain Eukaryota; kingdom Metazoa; phylum Arthropoda; class Insecta; order Hymenoptera; family Apidae; genus Bombus; species Bombus pyrosoma. The sequence goes on from NC_057774.1 coordinate 8,915,547, forward strand.
AGTCAGCGAGGATACTCGTACTAAGAAGTTTCGGTACTTACGAGAAGGAAACGTGGCTGATCAGGCGTTAAGCGCATTTGACGTTATCGATGCAAAATAGCCGCGCGGTTTAAGTATGCGACGCCAGGTACGTTTGTGGAGATACATAAAGCAAACGGCAGTGTTATCGCGCCGCGCGTGTCGTTACAACGCGACTCTTTTGTAAAGTAAAATCGTAATCGTTGCGCGCTCCACGAAATATGACGCATGAATAATGCATGTCTCTCGATGGTTAAATTTATTTATTGTTTTCGTATATTTCATTGTTCATGTAGCTACATATTCCGTTTCGATCTTTTACGATCCAGACGGATATTTATCAAATAATTGTACGTTCATCCGTAATAAATAACATTCGGGTAGTGACACGATTCGGTATGAAATATTTTTGACACGTTTTATGAACGATCGCCTGACTCGTGCAAAGTGCACGCAGTTTACCGCTCTCCAGTTGTTGTAAATACGTACAATTATTTCACACGTCACGATCATACATCATTTATCAACGTTAGAGAAGTTTTACTTCCTCACGAATCAGATTATAGTACACGCCTTTAGGAACTGTAAAACTTAACTTCTTGTTGTAAAATAAGTTTCCACTTTCCTTTACAAAATCCTTAATAATGTAAGACGATCTATGTTAAGTATCACATTAACGCAATAGAAAATGACGAAAATTATGTCCTTTTCCTCGATGCATATTGTTGAAGTAATTAGTTCAAACAAAACTCTACACCTTTTCTTTCGTATATCCGTGACCTCTGGAGACTGCTGTTACGAAGAGAATAGAATTTAGTGAAAGAGATTCAAAATAAGGAGAGGCCCATATTATTGTGCCCTTGGATATAAATTTTGTTTTGGGTTACAAGCTCGAGAAACTATAAGAGAGAAGGAGCTATAAGTAGATTTCTATTGCTGTTTCTTACAGCCTTCAGCTAGAGCTGCACACCAAGGTAAACCTCTTGCTAATGTCCTTTGCTATAAATATATCAACGTGCTCCCTATCATCCCTCCTATTGTATTGTAACACTGAAAGAGCGAGGATCTGGATCGGCATACACTATACCTATACTTTTACCTATACTTGTTTCAATATATTTTTCTATTACAAATTCATCCACTCGTTCGTCTATCAGTCAACACATATGTACGTGTTACTCTATTTAAATAACATTCGTACTAAGTAATAACATTCCAGTTAAGGATTCTTAACGATTTAGAATGTTAAAATAGGAACACGAATTGCATAATAGAAAATAATAAAACTTACGACCAGACTGTGTTTACCTATGTAAACTCGTATTTGTATGAAGACACGTAAAGCGATAGAACCTAAGCGAAAATTTCTTTTGCCTACCAAACGTTACCAAAATGCTCGTTCCGTGCATTCTTCCACTTTCAAGTTCTCCCTAAACGCATAAAAATCCGCAGTTTAATTAGACTGTTCTCTGGTCGGCCGGACGTTTTAACACATTGTTCGCTGTCCCGATAGATCGTTCGGTGAACAAATTAAGGCAGCGTTGCTGTAACGGTACGCGAAAATCGCGCGGATGCCCGAGGGTCGTTCTTGCGACTGCGTTTACTGGCGCGGCGTGTATCCGTTGGCTCCGTGAAGCCGGCGAAATTGCGCCGCTCCGTGCCGTTAACTTTTCGCAAGAACGGAAAACAGTTACCCCGCTCAGACATGCAGCGGCCGGGGGATAAGGAGAGCGTTTCATTGACTCTCCACTGCCGGGACCTTAATGGCTGGCACGGAGCTGCTACGAAACCGACAAGAAAATACCTCGCGGCGGCCACGCTTGTCTCTACTCTTCGATCGGAGGAAATTCGACCGGACGAACGACGTCTTTCGATTACTATCCTCTGACTACGTGGTTTTTCTCCCTTTTCAGCATAGAACGTGGAAATGTGTATGGCAGTGAAACGAGATACTATCTCGGCGACGATCGGGTACTATGTTTACAAGATGGTTACATAATATCAAAATTATAAGCCTTCGAAGAATTCAGATTGCCAGACGATGGGAAGTTAATTTTAATTAGGTTACAGGTACACGAAGGTAGATTATTTGTTCTAGATTTTAGATATGATATTATGTTTTAGTTAGTTTGAAATTTAGACGTTTCGGAGGAATTAAGAGTCAATCGAACAATATTGAACTTTTATCAGATCTGTTTCTGAGAAATTAAGCTTCGGTCTATACAACGTTAAGAAGCTTTTTGAAAAACAAAAAGTCAGTTGATTGGAGTTCCATTTTGATCGAATTGCACGGCATGCTACAACGTTAGAGAATTTCACTACGGCGAATCGAACATCAGTTTCAAGCGGACACCAGTTCGAAACTCATATCCATTTCCAACACATCGAAAGTTCGTAACAGGAACAGCTCCAATTTGTGAGACAAGATTTAGAGACCCAATTTAATTATTTCACGAATAAAGAAACCATTTTTCCCTTGCGAAATAAACGAAAAGGTCGTAAGAATTCGGCAGTCGAAAATTTCCTTTGGTCATCGCCGAAAAAAGCACACGAGTCAAATGGAGGCTGCGTTCGCGGAGATTTGCATTCCCCTGCGTTAGAAGATATCCAGAGGGAATTGGTGGACGAGGGGCGCGAAACGGGACCCAGATATGCCCAATCAACGGCCACGCAGAAAGAGGGAACACGCACGAGACGAATACGAAAGTGTGCGAAACGCGGAGACCCGGCTTTCGTGCATTCGTGCACTCTCGATTCGTGTGTCGCCAACGCAACACGAACACGTTCAGCCATCGTGGATTCGTGAACAACCATTGGGAGAACCCGCCATCGAGAATAGCCCTGAAAACCAAGCGGCAGACTTCTTTTATCGCGTTTGATATCGCTTGGTGATTCGAATGCTGGACCAAAAGCAAAAGAATCGAGAAAGTCGGAGATTGCAGGTGGAATCTTCTTAGAAGCGAATGATATTTTAGATCTTCATCTTATTAGTGTTTTCGATGGGTTGTTTTGAACGTATTTGTATGTAAAAGTGAAAGAAATTGTTGTTTATCGTAACTGTCAGATGCAAGAAATTGAGGAAAAAGTATCGAAATAAACGAATATCTTTTGGTCGTACTGTAGAATCTCACTTATCTGAATACGCCGAGGGACGAACTTTTCGTTCACTCAATAGGAGTTCACGTTTCGATAAATGGACTTGACTTTTGATTCAAATCTCATTTGAATAAACGAAGTTGGAATATTCTTCTTTTTTCTTTGCCGGTCATATATTTTTGAAAATTCCTCGATCTCAGTGGATAACGAATTCAATTCAGAAAAGAGAAACTTGAGCTTGAAAAGAGACGAAAGAAGATTCCTTGAACTCAATGGACAAGAAATATTTCCTTCGATTTAAGAAAGAGAAACAAAGATAAAAATCCTGCGAAGAAGAAGTTCAATCACCGCAAAAAACTTTTGCAAAGCCACAAGTTTTTTCAAGCGAACTGATCTCCCAAAGAACCTTCCTGAACGCAGTTCCAAAAAATCTTGCGAAACAGATAGCTCTCTCTCTCTCTCTCTCTCTCTAAAAAGAAAAAAGAAAAATAACGTTTTCGTAACTGCGTTTCCACTCACCCAACTCGTGTCAGAATGATTTAGAAAGCGAACGAACTGAAAAGCTCCGAATTTCGCTGGTTCAGCGAACCGCCAAGCATAGTTCGCGCGTGTATCGCTATAATTCACAGTGCGCCACCCGACATGGCAAAATATATGGTTACATCCAAAGAGAAACTTTCGTACACGGCCCAGCGTCACCTCTGTTGATCGAAAAAGAAAAGTAAGCCAGATACCAGAAGAAAAATCATGATCTCGAGGCACAGACGCGGCGCGCTTTTCGATCGCTGTCGATCGTCGAACGAATATTAATGATGCGCCATTGTGCGGCTCTTTTGCAACCGTCGTCTCAGTGGCGCAATTTTTCCACGCCACCAAGACGCATCTCTGCTGCTTTGATACATGACGCGTGCACCAGCGTCGAGAATAATTTATCATTAGACGGTTACGCAATTAACGCTGATTAGCCTCCTCCCTGTCTCCGCCTCTTCGATCACTCGTCGTACGCCTGAAAATTTCAATCCGTCGCAGTTTCGTGGAGGTAGGTTAATTAGCCGCTGGATTGCGTAACCAAACGATGACAGTCGCAAACCTGTCGAAGGCACGCGTTCTCCAAGTGTTCTCGACATCGTTGAATATCGAAGTATCAGGATGACGTTAATCGACGAGTTATCAGACACATCCTAACGATCCTATTCAGGCGGAGCATGGTTGATGAAAGTTTAAAGAAGTTTCGATTCGAAGGAGAACTTTCGGTGCTGCTGTGTTCCAATGCGATCGGTTAAACAGAGAAGAATTAAAGTTTGATTAGGGCAGATTGTTACGTCGTGGAGGTTCTGGAGAGTGGACGAAAGAAAGGGTTGATTTCTATGCTGGGTCTTAACCTTTACCAGATATAGAGATTACGTAATCGATAATAGGAAATCGTAAGAGCTACTTAATCCCACGTTCTTATGTTCTTAGCCTCGAAATTCTATGCTATCGATGCTTTTTGTCTGTTTAATCTTTCTTCTTTCTCGCTCAGTTTCTCTTCAACAACACCGTAGCGCTTGATCCTTCGTTCTTTCTCCTCCTCCATCGTACACTATCGCAAACTAGCCTGAAAATTTCATTCTCGACCAATTTTGTTCTTCAATTGTGTCGCCAATTTCGTTCTTCTCGCCACAAAATGTACTATTCCTTCGATCCTTAATCGTTAATAAGTAACACGAAAATAAGTAAAAAAGAAAGTAAACAAGAGAGAAAGATAAATCCAGATAGAAAACAATCCTATTAGGAAACCATTCACCTGGGTTTTCCACGTGTGTCTCCTGGGCTATTCCACTAACTGCCCAGGCAGATAATCGTTTTTCCTCTTAGTCATCGCGGTGACCTCGGCCAAAGGGTCCTGTAGGTATACGGGACTTTCCTACCTGCCTGTCTCGATCCTGGCGCTGCCTTCATCTACCTGAGGCGACTTTATATTTATCTCGAGGCCTATATACGTACACATACCAACACCCTAACACGCTGTTACGAATACGCGGGCAGATACTCGGCGTGGCTCCGTGGTTGAATGCATTTTGGCTGAGGATGTTGCGCCATGGTGAAACGTCGAGAAGAGATGCACCTGTCAGGTCGAGGAACACCCCCGTCAGGTCTTTACCTGGTGGAGCGTAAAAAGCCAAAAAACGTTTACCACTTCGTCTGAAAGGGAGGAGAAAGGGAGGACACGGGTTTCCCTCATCTAATCCGGCATCGTAACTTTTTCGTAGTGTCAGGAGGAAGACCATCCAAGTACATTCCAGCCGTGAGAACCGCTCCCTTCTTCCGATGTTTCGGTTCTTTGACGTCGACCTGCTTCCTGTATCATACTCCTTTGTGCACCGTTATCTGTGTAGGAAGCTGTTGACAAAAAGGATATAGGACACCTCTTTAGCAGGTTAGAAGATCTTGAGTTTACATTGCATTGAGAAGGTGTTTTATCGTTGGATATATATTACAGGGAAATAGATTAGAAGTTTTCATGGAATTAGGGTAGGAAAATATGAATTTTTGACAATGTTATAATATTTTATTTAGGAACTTTTGTATGTCATCGCATATTCACATATTTCTACAATAAAAGATGGACCGTGTATGATCTTGAAAATTTCGTATCCTTAGAATCCTTAGATTTCTTAATCCCCGGATCCCTTAAATTTTGAATTCCTAGATTCTTTAAATTTTGAGTCCTTAGAATCTTTGGATCTTTCAGATTTTAAATCCTTAGATTCCTTAAATTCTGAATTCCTACATCCCTTAAATTTTGAATCCCTAGATTCCTTAGATTTTGAATCCCTAGATTCCATGGATTTTAAGTTCCTAGGTTCCTTAAATTTCGAGTTCCTGGGTTCCTTAAATTTTCAATCTTTAGATTCTCTAAATCCCTTAAATCTTGAATCCTTGAAATCCTTAGAATCAAACTTTCAATCCTTTTAAAGAGATTCAAATGAGAGGGATGAAGTCGAAAATTGAACTTTTTCTGACGGTTCTTAAAGCTTATAAGCAAATATTGGTGGTTTATGCATAAAAAGTGTGATGGGAAAATATGAATTTTTGTAAGTGTCGAGTCCTCGTTTAATCCTGTAGTCATGCGGTGGGTGGTCTAAAATACAAACAGTCCTATTGAGACGGACTTAACCTGTTTAGCCTTAAGCATAGATTTGTATCAGTTTCGTGAGGGATGCTTGAGAGCGTGTTTAGAGGAGTATATATTTTCCAACCTGCCACAGGTGAGCTGTGAAGAACGTGCCGAGCAATGATTTACATTTATTTCTTCTTATAGAAATTCTTCTGAAACGCGTCTTATATTTCAATATAACGTCTCGTAAAATTGCTCAAGGTTTATGGTGTTTCAGGATAAGTATCAGTAAATTCGAATCTTCGTTTCCGACAAGACATTTTATATTTAATATATTTACGTATAACTGCGTACCACGTTCGTACATGAACTTTATAAAAACCAAACTAAATAGCTGAACATTTCGTGGATTTTTTTTCTTTCGTACGCTCGATTCACAAGGAACAAAATACTTATCTTCGTGAACTTATTTATCGTGATATTAAGTACGAAAATAAATTTATTATAAAAAATATATCTGTTCGTTAATTGGAGCGCATGAATTTCCCTTTTATACACATAATTCTGTCAACGCTAGGCTGAGTAACTGAATATCACAACCACGAATATGACTGAAAATAGAGTTTAGATGACAGAAAAATAATTTTGTTGCATCGATGCCGATTCCAAACGAGTCCAAGCTTCCAGCTAAATTATTTTGTTCTTTTCCTGAAAATTCCTGGAAATGATAAATCTCGTACGAGTATCTAAAATAAGAATATGTAGGAATACGATCCACTATAACGACATTATTCTACATATATAATATTCCACACAGAACTCACTGTACTATTTAGAAATATTTGCCCTATGAAAAAGAGGATTGCACCGAATATTCAACGTTTTGCTTAGAAATATTCGTGAATGTTAATCCTGGCTAGAGAAGGGTGAAAGGTGTTTATTTTGGCGAGGAGCGCGGCGCGAAAGGGAATTCTTCCAGCGTCAAGAACTTTTCCTCGGAGGTTAAAGGTGAGAAGACGTCAGTGAAAGGTTTCGTGCCCCATGGCGAGAGAATGCATCGAAGTGCACGTACCTGTATCAAATCGATCACGATCCTCCCATCAGCCAAAAAGAAAAAGTTTGCAGAAACGAAACGTCGAATTCTAACGCCGAAAAAACAAAAGCGAAAATTCGCCATTATCTCGACTCGATTATTATCCACGCTTTCCCAACTGGACTCGTAGTGAAATCGTCTCGAACGAAAGCAACACAAAGGTGCTCATAGTCGATATTCTAATTGCGCGCCACCCGGTGCGCGCGTCGATTAAATCGTCGCTAAAAATGACGACGAATTATCGGAATTATCGTTCGTTCGATCGTTTTATTAAATTACAAACAGTTATCTATACGCGGCTATAAAATGCCGCGCGTAAATCGTCTCGACTTTCCCGGCTTCTTCCTTTTTTCCTTAATGGCGGACTCGCAACGGTGAAACGACCACGCGTCCATTATAGATCGTTTAATCGATCTCAAGCTTTTACCCAATCGCCTCCGGGACGAAATGCCGTTGCATCACACGGAGAAACTTTCCAGGTCGTGAAAAATTGACTTTTCAAATCGATCGACGATGCTCGCGTATGAAGCTACGAAGGCTTTTCTCGATGATCCTCGAATAACAAGCGGAATTTAATTTTAATTTCATTTACTACGATAAACAGGGAAACCTCTCTAACGTTGAGATTGTACAAAAATATATGTCGATATACTTAGCTTCGCAGAAACTTAACATAGCATAGTACAGGAAGATACTAGAAAATAGGAGAAAAGGTGGAAACAGATCAGTTGGAATTTCAAATCATCCGATGCATAAAATTACGGATCGATCGGTGCTCCAAATTCGCGAAGAGATCGTAAATCTTTGAACAGTGGAGAAGAAGTTTACCTAATCGCCAAAGGTATTCTCTGCTTCATATATTTTATTTATCGTGTTGATATGATCCTGGAATCTGCAGCTGAAAATGTTTGCATAAAACGGCTTTAATGATCTGGTAAAGATACAGAAAGTCGACGAGACTCAAGAGCTCGACGCAGTTAACGTGAATTTCTATGCGGAAAAATTGTATCCGCGAGGAATCCTCTGGTAGTGAGTGGTTGAAAGTTAAATTTAGTCATAATTAGTTTACAGTCGCGATTTCTTACACTTAAGGAAAACGAAGGACTGAGATGGCATCTCTGGCGGAGAGGCAATGTTAATTGGCAGCTCGTATAAAGCAACGGGGTTTCGACCGAAGAGAATGAAGAAGTGCACACGTGGACGTGATTCGATCTTGCGATTCTCCGATTATATATTCTTTGACGACGGAACATATTTTAGGGGAGAAACTGTTTGGAGAATGTAAGGAAAGATTTAACGACTATAGGTGGACTGTAGCACTTTTATGAGACTGTTCGGAGAGTGTTGAGTCAAGTATTTTGTTTGACAGTCACGATGTAGAAGATGCGATTGGCTTGCTAACCTTTAGAGAAAGTTTCATGGAATATAACGTAGTTTATGAAGACTATTTTTTATTAAAAGACGTGAAATATACATATGGATATGAACTTTACTAGAGAATCCCTGTCGAAGACCGATTCGTTCTTTTATCCTAAAGAAATTTACTCCTAAGTGAAATTTCCTTTTTTCGGTGATTGGAAATTTCGTGAAATTTCTCAGCGACGAAACGCGAAACAAACAATCGTATAATTCATGAAGTAAAACGTTATTCGTCCGTTGTTGCGTTGTCGTGAACTAATAAATATTCCGCGAAGATTAGAAATGTACAATAATCGCAACAAAATATAATACAATTGCTTTTCACATTTGACATCAAAAATACCTTCTAAAAATCTCGATGACGAAAGGAGACAATCATTTTGCCTATTTAGTAACGAGACCAGGAAGGTTACATAAGCGTAATTGTTCAAAAACTCCCCCAAAAAGCTCTCTTTCCACGCATCCTGCGTCAGATCGATAAACCACCCTTCCGACATTCAGTTGCAAGTCCGCTTCCAATTGCGATCTTCGCTTTTTAATAAGGCCGAATCGCGAGAAGGTAGCTCGCGATAGACTCGCGTCGTAAATCAACGTGGTACACGAGGGAAATATTATCCTGGAACGGTAACACGCGAGCGAACACAGCCAGCGGTGTATAAAGTCTGGAGGACTGCGTCGCGTGGAAAGCTCGAACACGAGGTCGGGGTTGGTTTGCGCAGAAGGGGATGACGTTAGAAAAATGCGAGAGACGACGCGTGGCCGGGCAAAAAGTAAAACGAAGGAAAAGTCGCGCGACCAGAGTAGAAAAGGAGAGACTGGAATGGAGACTCGGCCGAGTATAGGCGTTTCCTATTCCCCTATCGGCAAATTGCGATTCTCCCTCCATCTCTTCCTCTTCTCCTGCTTCAGCCGAAGCGGCGTCGCGCGGCTGACAGCTTTGTGGACGCCTTTTGCATTATTAATTACGAGCAAGCATGCGAGACGATTCGTATACGCCGCGTTCGTTTTCCAACGAAACGGCCTACCGATCATAATTATTCCGCCAATAATAATCGGCCAAGCGTCGTTCCGTGCCCGATCCGCCTGGCTAAGATCCACGCCCGTGTATACCTATGTAGCTACGTGTGTAAAGACGTACGAGCCGATCCGACGATTTATGGATCGACGATGGATGGCGAGCTGGGTGTAAACAGACCTGAATAACGTTCGCTTGCAAGAGAGATGAATTGGAGAGCGTTTACGCGCGACAGTTTGCGCGGCGAATGTTTGTGGGATTTAAGGGTGACTTAACTTAGGCAGAGTAGTTAACATGTACAATGGGTACAAAAAGTATCGATACAATGTTGTACTTATTACAGCACTTACGTATTTCGTAGTCGACTTTGAAATTGTTGCCGTGGTAGGAAGAGAGGCGAGATGCGTGAAGACTCGTTTGAAGATGTTTGAGAAGATCTTTTGTAGCCCGAGAGAGTAAACTTTCAAGAAGCTTACGAAATATTTAAGAAGTTAAAATCACGTAGGTTGGAGGACTAAATTTTAGAGACATGTAGTTAAAAAGTCGTAAGGTCAATTACGAGGTGAGATCTTTTCCGACTGACGATAATGAAAATCTTGACAACTTTCAGGAGACGATGTAGCATTATGATTATGCGAAATCGAGACAATACAACTGAAAGATTAAAAGATATATATAGTTAATTTTTGAACAACTCAAAGTGTCGAAACAAACATCAGAGTCTACCATTTCATTAGCAACCCTTTTGTTTCTTCTAGCTAAATCGCTCTTAAATCATTTCGCGACAAGCACAAATCTTATCAAGGTGGAACAATGTTCTAGCGATTTCGTTAGTTGCGCATAACCCCTCTATTGCCCACGGCAACGAACGATAATCAGGTTCGGGATTTATTCAACGCGAACGCCACGATAAGGATCACCGGGATGAAGTCGTAACGATTGTTGCTACGGGCTAGAAATGAATGTAAGGGCGGAAGTGAAGGCTACGAAATATGAATGTCATTAATTCGTTTGTTGGAATCGATGTTTTATGGTCGCGTGTCGCTAGCACGTTTCTTATTTACGATTATTCCATTTCAGTTACTGTTACTGCATCCTCAGATTGCCTTCTTAGAACTAGAACGATTATAGAACACATCCATCGTTAAAGTTACGACAGACTTGCAACTCCTGTAACATTTCAATTTCCTTACGAATAATTCCAATTGATATCGTTACTTTATTCGAATAATTGTTATCACCTCTTTCAACCCTGTTTTTTAAAGCACCTTAGATCTCCGTATCGACGAAAATCATCATCGTCCTTTTTACGAAACTTCAATCTTTCTATGAGGAGCATCGAGAAAAGAAATACGGTATTTGTCATTATCTCATATAAATATAGATGTTTTCATCTTTTCGATGACGCGATGGCGATAGTGAATCGATGACGATGGAAGAACCGATAACCAGAGCGCGGAACTTGTATCAAAGGAATCAAAATGAAAAAATATGCGAGAAAATACGTAATCGCAAGACAGGAAACTATTATTCATACATTTTACAAAAACTCGGTCAAATTCTTAAAAATATGTTTAAATTCCACGAAATATTAGTCATAAGAATCCTCGAACTATTCTAAATCCATCCTCGAATTACCAGCATTTCCAACGTCCAAGAAACCACAGTTTCCCCATAAATAATTGCGAAAACAAAATCCAGAATAACATCGCGGCTTCTCGTTTCTTTCACAAAATAACAAGCAACGGGTGGCAACGAATTATCATCCGCGAAACGCCATAATCTCTGATTTATGCGCGGCTCGTCGATTTCGCAGCATTCCTCGAGTAATTTACGCGTTTAGAATATCAAGACACTAACATACATACGTACGCTACTATAATCCGCTCCGATGGAATCGTCCCGTTTTATTCGAAAAACACGTTGATTTCGATTCCGGTTTTCCCGCCTGGAAAGAAACGCCCAGATCATCGAATCGTTGTACACCAAACTATGTACGTATATCATCTTGAATACGAATAGAAATATTCGCGCGAACTCTCCGAGAATGATCGCGAACGCGTTTATCATTCGTTCCGGAACATCGGAACCGTGGTTTGTCGCGAATTCCCGGTTTAACATTGCAAACGCCCGCGGTGCGTTAGGCTATCGAGCCGATCGAACGAGGAAAGCGTCCCCTTTCGCGAGCGTGTTACGGCTCGGTTGGGATCTGGCCGCGTGCAAATAGTAGAAATAATCGATGGTAATAACGCGAGACGTGGCTCGGTATGGCTCGTCTTGGTAACTAATCTAAATATCAATTCTGCGGATCTGTCGCTTCCGGAACGTTGGATAAGCAGCTCAGCACACAGTGTTTCTCATCGCTTTCTTCCATTAGCGAACTGGTTCAACAAGTTTGTTTCGCTCTGTGTAATGTTAGGTGGTTTGGAGATGGTTCGAAGATGTCGTATTCCATGGTATTTTAGTCATTGCTTGTTTCCATTAGTAAGGTGGTTCAACGAGTTTGTTAAGATGTAATGTTGTGACATAATGTTTGGAGACGCTTTGAATTTATTGTATCGAATGTTATTATTTATATGTGAATTGATCTGTTTGGTAGATTGAAGGAAATTAATACATCGTAAATAGGTACTTAGCGATATAAGTTGTAGTACAATGTTTTGAGATGGTTTGAAGATGTATGAAATGGTGTTACTCGCATGTGAATTGATCTCCTTGATAGATGGAAGGAAATTAATACATTTGTACTTAGCGATGTGAATTGTAGTACGATGTTTGGAGAAGGTTTGAAGATGTATTAAATGGTGTTATTCGCATGTGAATTGATCCGTTTGGTAGATTGAAGGAAATTAGTATATTTGTACTTCCCGATGTACAATTGTAGCACCATGTTTGAAGATAATTTGGGTTTGATTTGGATTACGTTTGGATTACTAGGTTATAATGACTGCTTGATCACAACACTACACGGACATTGGCTTTCATTACGATAATCCAGAAACTCTTGTTACTACATTACACAGACTTTGTTCTTTATTGACCACTATAACATACAAACACGGATTGCTACGTTAGCTAGACAGGCCTTGTCCTTCCTCAATAATTATAATAAACATCGACTACTCGACTTCTATATTACGCAGGCCTTCCTCAATTATGCTGTAAAAAGTTTCTTCGTAGAAATCTTTTCAAGGGAACGATGTCCAGATGAGATTGTTCTTTTTTCAAAAGCTCCAACTTGAAATCACACAGCTTGCTAAATCTCTGGTTCGACTGGCTGTTCTTAATGAAACATCGCGCGTACGTCGAGAGATGATGAACGTTCGTCGGTAGAATCGTAAAGCCTCGCGACAGAGTATAAATAAAGTAGAATGTCAAAGCTCTTCGTGGCGGAATGTAAATAGGCAGAACGCAAAAGGACAAGGAGTCGACGACGCTTCGAGGAAAATGAAGACACGCGGTTCTCGAATAAATATTCATGATACGTAGCATGCAGATGCGCCTGTTTTACCCTTTTCTGTATTTATACTGTTGCGTATAATCAACGTGCCTAGGATCTAGATACACCGATAAAACATCCTATCTGGACGAAAAGAGAACATCCTCATAAACCTATCGCATAAATACATACGTAATCGCGGGAACATCGAGCGACATCGAATGATTCTACGATAACGATAACATTTTTACGCTGGATAATCGACGTTTCGAAAAAAGATGTTAAATTGGATAACCATTATTAGCACTTCCGCAGAAACATGGCAATTTTACTGGGCGTTAAGAAACGCATTTATAATCATTATGTTCCTGTTTACTTTGCTGCTGCGTAGATATTTATATTCTGGAGTAATTTAATATCGGGGGGCAATTTTGATTAAATTTCGTTCTAAGGTATCGAAAATTATTAAACTATTATTTATATTTCCTAGTATTATGGTATTCGATGGATCAAGTTTAAAATTCGCTAATACTTGAGCGCTGTGGTATTCGATAGCAAAGTAAACTCTGAAATTCACCACTTTTTCAGTACTACATCACTCGATGAGCAAAATTTAAGATTTATTGACTTTTTTGACTGTTGAAGTTCTCGATGAGTAATCTTCGAAATTCGCTACTCTTCAAACGCTATAGTATCCGATAAGCAGGCTACGAAATCTATTACTTTATCAGGACTATAGTATTTACCGAATAGATTTCAAAATTCATTACTGCTAGGGAATCATACTACAGCACTAGATGAGTAGAATTCGATATTTTTCGAGTGCTACGGTATTCGACGAGTAGACTTCGAAATTCGCCACTTTTCGTGCAATTCAACGAAGCAAACTTCGAAATTCAACGGAAGAAAACTTTGAGAAACACTGGTTCTATGCGACACACCGGTTACATCTATATACGTTGGAGCATCCCGAACCAGGATTTCTGTCGGTTAATTTCAGATAAAACAGCGATCGCCGCGGCTTAATTACAATTTCAATGTAAATTCCAGCGAGAAGTAACTTACGTCGCGTGTAATTTCAATGAATGGTCCCGACGCACCAGGTCGGTTAGAGAAGGGAAGCGTGCAGAGGGAGATCGAAGAAGTTACGCGGCAATGGAAAAATGAAATTGTTCGCGGTTCGTTCCCGATGTTGCCTCGTTCCTGCTCTCCGTGCCTGTAATTGGATTGGATAAGAGACGGAGAGCTTGTCGCTTTAATTCCTTTGCTTAATAAAAATATGTTAATGGATCGGTGTCGTTAATAATGTCGAAAAATACGACGAACGGGTCGTCGTGACTTGAGAAGATGATACTTTCGAATTAAGCAATAATTTAGCGAAGGGGGATGATAAATGTTCTTTGGAAATTGAATTTTTTATTTCTTCGTAACGTAGATTGCGCGGATTTGGAGTTTACGTGCGTTAAAATAATTATGTGTTAATAAAATCGATCCGAAAATAACAGCCATGGATCTTTTAAAACGAAGATTAAATTTTTCAAACGCGCATTAACGATTTTTCCTTGCATCTATGAAACCTTTAAAAACCTTCTTTCAAAATCGAATTATCTTTCACGTAACGAGAAAGACTACTTTCGATCGATCACGAATAATGGAGACGCATACAAACAGATGCATTTATCGCTCAGTTAACTAGTTAGCTGTTGCGATCTCTTTGAGAAGCGTGTACCTAAAACTCGTAACACATAACACAAAATATTGTCATTTCTTTGTGACGGGTATACACGTCAAAAACAGCTAACCGGTTAATTAGTAGCTTAATAAAGTACAATATCTAATTTGAAAGGATCAGGAACTGTTCCTATAAAGATGAGCACATCGTACTCAAAATACGAGATTGTTCGAATCTAAATCCAAAAATCGTTCACCAACAACTGCTTCTCATATACGAAGCAAAGAACATTAAAGTCTCCATCCACCCACACTCGAGATTAATTTCCAATCTCATCTCGAGTCCTATGCGTCACGAAAAAGTCTCTTCTCCGAAGCATAACAAATCAAAGAGATTTGAAAAAAGAGAGAGAGAGAGAGAGAAAAAGAGAGAAAGAGGGGGAGGGAAGACACTTAAAGGCCCGTGTCAAGCGATCTCTTATGTAATTTGCATACGTTATGGCTCGTTACGCGCGTCTCCTCCGTGACAAAATCGCGACGTCCTTCAATTTATAGGCGGAGCCTCTTTTTCTCCGCTCCATCAATTCAGCGTATCGCTCAGCCGGGATCTGCATTGCAAAATTCGAACGAGCTCGGGCCGCGGTAATCTCGTCGCGTATCTCTCGCGAGCGTTATCGTTCGCGAAGGGACAGCCTATCAGGCCCGCCTCGAGATAGCACCGAAGGATTTAACCGGAGCAACACGACTAGTCACCGCGAAAGAGAGGCACCGTGCACGGTAACTACGTTTACGCTGCTCTCGAATCCGACAGCTCGCTCTTGTCGGCCTCGCTTCCACAGATAAAACGTACAACGCCAGCCGAATCGAGGAATCTCAGCTTTTCTCACCGTAGCATAGGCGCCGTTCACCTTTCCAGGGCGGTTAGAAGCGACGAGAATTTTCTTTCAAGCAACTGAATAGTCGAGGGCCACTCGTTAACGCGCGAAGAAAGGATATTCTGATTTTCTATATTTTTAATATCCGATGTCTTTCATACTGTTTATTCATTTACGTTTTTATATTATGGAGACGATTGCAGGTAGGAGAATTCTTTTTGGGCGATCAAACAGCGAAGATTGATGGCTTGTCCATCGGGAAAGAATATTTCGATCGTGAAATTGAATAAGAGAAGAATTTTGTTTTGTTTTTCTATGTATTTATTGTTCGACGTTTTATATTATTTATCGATTTCTTTATTTATTTTTAGATCTTTTTGCGGTGAGATCGTTGGGCGGTGAGTCGATCCCTTTTAAAGACTACTCTAGGTACGTAACGTCTGGGATTTGTTAAGTTTAAGTTCGTGTTAATGGTATTGTTGAGGTCTGGTCTCTCAGCCCGTCGTCTCTCAGGAAACTCGAAAACTGCTCGATTAATCAACTTTTATGCTCCATGTATCTGAGTCAGACGGCCACCTTTCTTTAAGCCTCTATCATTCACTTTGAGATATAGCCGCAACAAGCGTATTCCTCGTATTTTTGTAACCTCTATAAACGTTATCGCGATTTTTCTTTCGCTTCTCTATCAGATCATTGCCTTAACGCAGTACTACGTGATCCTGTTACCGATCTTATCTTTGCAACTTTTGCCCATTAAAAGGCTTGATCCTTTCAACGGCCGATTCTTTTATCAAATATCTTGTTGAATGTTTTAAGAAACATTCTATCATATCAGACAATTCATTATAATGCGCCCTTCTGTATGACTTGCGTTAAACAATTAAATTCGCTAATTTCAAACGAGTCATTCGCCAAAGTCTCAGATGATTTTCAGCAATATATATTGTTTTATAATAAAAGTAATAGTAATAATAATACTTAAATAATAATAAAATAAATATATATCGAGCTTTTTGAAACAGTTCTAATTTTAATGCATTACCATGGAAGCTGTGCAGCCCTGCCGTCTACGACAGTCAACCCTCTTCCCCAGCTAGAAAGAAACGTCCGTTTCCTGAATAGATTTTTGATACTGTCAATTTCAAGTATGCTGGAAGCAGTCAAAAGTTGAAACAGGCTATACGAAATGAGACGAAGAAACGCGACTCCCGGTGATATTTTCGTTTGTACGTTTAGGACGAAACAAATAATCGCACTTTTCCATAGAACACGGATAAATTGGGAAAATTTACGCATCTGTAAGCTTCGCAACGAATCGAATCACGCGCGTTACGGAAAGACCTTGCACAGAAACGTGACATAAAAGCATCGCAGATCTTGCCTATTCTTCCTACGTCTACAGGATAGATATTCATCTTCAGAGAAACACAAGAAAAGACGTGTTTCCATCGATAATCATTGACCAAAAACAAGTAAGCCTCAGAACCTAAGAGATACTCGATCTTGAAAGAGCTAACAAGCTTCTTATAATTTCACGAAATTAATTCACCGTATTCTTAAATCTTCCAAACGTCCAATAGCTTCTGGACAAAGGCCTCATTTTCAGATCACGATATCTCGTCTAATCGGCATGAAAGATTAAAATCTAGAAATCAAATTCGTCCCCGTCTCTTCACTCTTATCGTTCAATTTCCACCAATTTTTCTGGTCCAAAGTCGCAGAACTCGCAGAAGCGGCGCCGCGGATGAAAAGCCCGGTACCATTAGCAGCTCGTGCACGCTCGTATCCGCCGGTATCGGAAGGTGGAGCCTGCTTTGGGCATGGTTAAGCATTATGATTTACGTTCGCGCGCATTGGTGCCGCGGTTGCAACCCACCGAGCTTCGCGTGCGTGTTCTTCGTCCTGGCCGTTCTGTTGAATTGTCACCGAGCTACCGGCTGACCCCGCTTTAATTAGATTAACCGGCCAAGACCGCTTTAATTAGCATCGATCGATGAGTCTGCCCGCGCCGCGGGATCCTCGCGAGATCTTCTTAACGTGTTCCGCCTCGAACGCGAATGACGGCGGATGATTTAGTGGACGATCACCGATTCTGCGATAGCCACCTTCGATCTTGATACTCGTCGACGATCCTGGAACGCGAGGTTCAATTTGCTTCTTCCCTTTTTCCCAGATGAGTTGTAGCTTGGATTTTAATCGAGTTTTTAATCGAACTGCGAACCTAAACTGATTAAGACGAGATAGCCTGAGTTTTGGTTCAAGTAGCGCTGTAGCGAATTTAGATCTCGGTACGTGTTACGATCTTGAAATGAACAATGTTCTTTCGTGGTTCAACAAAACTCTGTTCCAACTTATACGTTTTAAAAAATACCTTTTTTTATGGAAGGCAACGTTGCCTTTGGCAACTTTAAATGGCATTCTCACGCAGCAGATACTTCAGAATCTGTACGATGAAAGTTTCGTGGAAACAAGTTACGTTAGAACGTGTATTCAGAAAGGCCCCGCAAGATGAAGAAAAGTACTAGGCCATTGGGTACTAATTTTATTTAACTGTGTAATATCGTATTGATAAAAAATATGAAGGTCATGAAGTCATAAGTAATTAATAATTGCATATCTATTGAGCAGAAAAGATAATTAATCGGGAATACTACCTAAATAACACTTTTTTATCATTCAAATTTACTGAAACACATAACAATTCTTCGGTAAATAAAACATATGTATGTAATACGATATATAATGTATATTTCTATAATAGAACATCAGCAAATGTCTGTATTTTCCTAAGTGTTCATTCCAAAAACAAACGCAAACGGGTTTTGAACTGTAGATTATCTACGTAATGATTACAAATAAATAACATATTCAGAATATCAATTTAACTGCAACAATCGATGAACAAAATATCTGTTACCGTCATAGAAAAATGTTTGTTTCTATATTTCATTCTATTCTAACTTTTGTTCAAACTGAAACTTTCATTTTCGAGAACTTTTCCTTATCCGTTCGCAGCGGAATTTACAATTCGAGAACGATTTCTAGAAAAGTTCCACGATCGATGTTTTAAGTAGAATTATGTATTAAAAAGTTACATAACTTTCTTGATACTTGATTTTAACTGTGGACCGTGTCGGAACGTCGAGTTAAAAGTGTCTTTTATTAAGCTTTTTGATAGTTTAACCGACAGAGAACCTGTGGCTAATCTCGAAATACAGAATTTCGTTTTTTCGTGGATTTTGTGGCTCAAATAATTAGGCTGGAACTTTGTATGTCAACAAACTGCTGCTGAATACAATCATCTTGATGTAAGTATATCGAACGTTTTACGTAGCTTACATTTCATTCTCCCGATCGATATTTCTTCTAAATTTATCTGCACTTACTTCATAGGTGAGAGTCATCGTTACCATCATTATTCCAAGTACTACTGATTTATTAAATATAACTTACACTTCCTTTGTTTTATATCTCACTATAATTTCTATCGAACTTCGTTCAAGCCCTGTCACAAAATTCTTCGAATTATTTTCCTCTTTGCAATATCTTCTCTTGCTGCACTTCAAATTTCATAACGCGCAAGAAGCTTCGTCGTTCCGAGCAACGATCAAAGTTGAATTTTAGGACGTCGAAGATCGGCTGACTCGAGCAATCCTACCTTACTCCGAATAATTCTCATAGAGATCTCAGGAGCTCGATCCAACGCGAAGAATTCCTCGTTACGATTCGACCAGACGCCACTGAATTACGCTGCGTAGATTATGACGTCGCGATAATTATACGCGGTTTCGCGAGAAACCAGTATAATTGTGAATTATCGTTTCTCGAAACAGATCGGTTACGCGGTCGGGTATCGAAATCGCGGAACGATTCACGGCGGAAAAACTCACGGTAGCTCTCGATACGAAGAAAAACCGTCTGCGTGTGGAACGCCGCTATATCACTCGCCGCGATAATTTATCGTCGGTCCAGCAGGAATTATCGTGGACCCGGTATAGTCGGCATTTATCAGGTCTTGCTCGCAGATAATGTTCCGCCACGTAATTTAGTGTGTATTAATGCCGCGGACGGGGCACACGAGATTTTAAGGAATACTTAATTCAATAATCCCGCCTTTATCCGGACGAATCGCTAGGCGATGGTCGCGAACTAGCGTCCCACTGCTTCTCTTTCACAAATTAATCACATCGATCCGTGGACCGGTTCCAGGTTCGCTTCCGCGTCTCTGGAATCGGAAGCTTTCGAGCTTCGATGAATGAACTGGAGAATTTGGATTTTAATCTCGATGGAAGATATTTTTTTCGCGGCGAAAGTATGGTAATTTTTTCTCTTTCCGTGCCACCTACTGGCTAGAAATAAGCATCTAAATTCTGCCACGATCTGCGAATTTTTATATTTCGATCTTGATCTTATTTCACAAAACGACAAGAATTTCTAATGTTTCAGGGTGTTTAGGTTGGAATTAAAACGAGAAATTCTGCGTAAGATAATTTGAATAAATCTTTGTTCATATTTCGTCCAAACTAAAGATATTTACCGATGTTAAAAGAATATAATTAAGTTAGACGTAACAGAGTTAGTATCACATAATTAAGAAAGGGAATAATTCATTGGGTTCGGAGACAGAAACCTTTTGGAAATAAGCGATAAGTGGATGGATGATTTGTAAGAAAGGAATAATATTACTTTCTAGAATCCTTCGCTGCTTCTCCATCTTATTAACGAGGGGAATATGTCTCCATTAATCTATAACTATGATGTCCTAGATGTTATTTCATTAAATCATTGAAGAAAATTGGGATTTTATTACTTCTCTGCCGCGTTTCTGTCTTTCCTCGCGAAATTTAAAACATTTAATCATCTACTCGAAAGAGCGCAGGGTATTATAAACATATCTCGATAAGCGAAAAAGTGCTGTTTTACATAGAACATTTTATCTAAAAAAGACAGATGTAAAATTCGTTGCATGGCGTTTCATGCAAATTGTCCGGTTTTCCAGCGAAATGCCGGGGCATTTATCATTGGCTCCCACGTTTTATGATAATTCAGGATCTCGTGCGTCGATGGAATCGACATCTAATAAAAGCAAGCAGTATGAAACGGCGAAAAGGAGAGGAAACGTTTCGGCCCAGAAGACTGAACTAAGCAGCGTCCGTGCACGCAACTGGTCACGATAAATCATACTTAGCCACGGCGAAACCTATAACTTGTTGCCTCGCTAACGTAACCCGGCGAAAGACGTTGAAAAGCCTGCAGCGTGTGTACGATATACACCGGCTGTATCATCGATTTATGATATCTACAATTCAGTTGCAGTTCGATGGAAGGCAAAGTGTCAGCCTCCGTGCATTTACACGCGTACTCGTGCGCAATGTAAAAATTCGGAGATTCTTTTAAGAAATGTCTTTATCCCTGGAACCATCTCTGTCACCGAAAGAAATAGTAATCGGATCGCTGGCTTCGGTCGAACGACGTTTCTGTAAAATTTCAAATATTCTTCAAGGTTCCAAATATTATCTAAACTTTTAAATAATAAAACATTGGAAGATACGATAAAACGTTTTTGTTAAAACAGAGCCACATAGCGCATAAAGGTTCAGTCTGTGGCATCCTCGTCTCGTCAAATCTAACACTATTTAGATATCTTATTTTTCGAAATTCTCTTTACACGTCTCTCCCATAATTCTCCATTTTTTCTCCAAATATTCTTTTCGCCGCTCCGTCTACCTCTGATTTTCTCTTTCCGCTATCAAATAAAACAAGCAAATAATAAAACGTGGCAAAGACGGACTAATATAAAAATAAGAGAAAGGACAAGAAGGAATGGGCTGGAAAGAGAAGAGGAAATTTGGTTGTAGAGGGGTGTGGACTTGGAAAGGCCAAAAACCGCATGGAATCTCAAGGCGGGGACGGTGCGCGGTATTTTTAGGCATTAAAATCGCTCCATAAATTAAATCCGCAAAAGGACGACGCGGCCTGGGGCCCGGAATGAAACAGCGCCGCTGGAACCGTCGTCGGGACCTTCTTGAGTTTCTCCGCGTCGTCTCGTGGAAGATAAGCCCATAACATGACCTGACTTAACGCATCGTTCGGCGACGTGCTCGCGATACAAGGAAAGAGAAGCCAGGGGAAGAGAAAACGAAAACACGGCAGAATCGACCACGTCGCGTTTCGACACCAAATTCCCGAAATTTCCGAGCCGTAGTGGCCCCGTGGCTGATATGTGGAAACGTTGCAAAGTGTTTACGGATGCCTCAGCTGAAAAAGTTGAATATAAAGAATCGTTTATGGGGTGTAATGGCGTTTCAGTATAATTGAAAATGTTTCAAGTTTGCGAATAAAGGTTGAAGACTCTCTAAAGCTGCGATATTTTATTTGTAATTCTAAGCTTTCACGGTGTCAGGATTTTATAATACGCTCTCTTTTATCTAACAGTTTTATTTCTCGACTTTTAAGTTTCCGCGTCTTTTAAATTCGATAACATAATTCGAACGAGAGTTGGAGATATTTTTATTTTCGATACCGTCGGTGCGGAGTGAAAGCTAATCGATATTTTATCTCTTTATACCGGTGTTTTTAATACCTCGTTTAGTTTCTCCGGTTTTTAGCGCGTTTCGAGTTTAACATAATGTTCTCCGAATTAAAAACATAAATACGAAACGTGAGAATAGGAACGTAAAATATGAATATGACATATACAAAATTTTCAGTGAAGTAACTTTTAGTTCTAGAACTTTTGCTTTTTACTAAGTAAATTTTAAGGTTTTTATCTTAAGGCAATGCCTAAAGACGAATTCATTATACTCCCGTAATTTATAGAATGAATTTCACAATTTCAAAGGATTGTAAATATTAGCGGAATCTAAAGATATAAATGCTTTCAGAATTTTTTATTCCACGATCCAAATGAAGCATCTCGATAGCGCGACTTAAAAATTTATTTTAACAATGTCTATGCGACAAGAGTAAAATCAATTCTCGCTTTAGTGTACTTTCTGCTCATTGGAGGAGTGAAAAGACACGCATAAACGTGCGATCTCTTTCCCGGAAGCGACACTTTGCGAGATAATGAAATGTCAAAATTTCCATGCGCAGAAATGCAAACTGATCCGAATGCGGCCATAAATTATCCTGATCAGGATCTTTCCTGCTTCTAGAAGGACACTGGCTGATAAAATTATCATTTTTATTGCCCCCGTTCCGTGACTATTTTCGTCGACGACGTATCGCGTGACACGGAATTCAAAGCGTTGCTTCGACCTGTGTCTTTCAAGCTCTTCTAACCGTAACTCCACTAGAGAAATTACTTTCCATCGTCGCAAAGTGTGATACAATTATTTTTCATTCGTTATTTATTATCATTTAGGACACACGTTGTATTTTACTTTTGAGGATTCCTTTTAATTCTCATAAAGTTCGAAATTGCCGATATAAATTGAAACGCGCGCGACATTCTCTACGATTCGTTTCTTAAAACACGCGGAATGTATTTCCATTTTGAAATATCTCTTGTTGCTTGCAAAATTGCAAACTACCGATTTAGATTGAGACGCGAAAACTTTATTCCATAATTTTCTATAATATATAGAACGTATATCAAGCGCGTTAGAAGAGGAAGTTCCTAAGCTGTCGATAAATTCTGGTGCCATAGATTGTGCAACGTGACAAAGTTACACGAACGCCGATTTGTACATTCAAGCAACAAATTACACGAATGAATTGCCGGCCGCCGTTGATATACGATCGTCGTTTTTATCATTGCTCGCGTTTATTCAAATTTACCACGCAAAACAGCTCGTGCGTAATTCATTCTAAAACTTAATCCGAATATTTGTCAGCTTCGCGTGAGATTTCTCATTCACATTCCTGTAATTCGGTTCGAGAATAAATGTCATTTTCATAGAAATCCGAAACTAGGTGAGAAATACAATAAGAACACTTTTGACGGAAGAATATTCTCGTTCTTAATTCCGCTATCTCTTTTCTGATACCCAAGATCTCTCGTCTCGATTGAAAGTCAGTGGAAATAAAACTCGAACGAATAATCAGCAATTTACCATTTTAATCTCAGCCAATCGTGGCTGATAAGAAAGCGACCAAAAAGTCTCCGAAAGACTCGGAAACCGAGTTTTACCAGCTCGGACCGCTTTTTCTTCATCTAATATACCGTGATTCCAACCCGTAAAGAAGATCAGACCTGAGAGCATTACGAGAACAGGACTTCCATTTATCAAAGTTACCTTGTACGTCCGCGAAATGAAATATCGACACGTGCATCGAGCCGGAGGAAGACCGTATCAGCGACCACCGTCAATAAGGAGACGACGAAAAACATTTGTAAAAAAAAATGCTATCTCTGGCGTATAGTCGGACTAGCGGCTCACGAACGACGATCACGCGAACTCTCGATCGTTGCTCGATTTCTCGCGATCCAACTGCAGGAAATTCAGCCGAAAAACCATCGTCAGATTCATCGCAAAAATGTGAGAAACGAGGCGTATAGTTCGGAGCTCGTGACGCTTATGATATAGTTGTCAGTAGCGCAGCTGGTTCACACTTCAAAGGAGCTGACGATCAACCTGTCTGACAGGTCGACGGCTCGCCAACCTTTCCTACTGTCGATAGCGCGCGTAACTGCGCCGCTTGATTGCGTTACCGTTGTCGTACGAAACAATGTTGCTACCTGAGCCAAGCTGTCGCGAGTACATTGTGATTGAATTGCGAGAATTGAACGAAGAAAGTGGCGTTTATGTTTGAAGAGCTGTTGACAGAAGAGCTTGCCGCGAAAGCTTTTGCTTCCGTACTTTCGTTTAGAGTGGTTGAAGTAGGATATAGCGGTGTAGTATGGATATTATTGATCTAAATGTGCAAGAATCTTTTTTTAATGTTCGTTTGTTTAATCTTGTAACCCATCTATTCCGAGAAATGTTGGGTGAAAAAGATCGGATCTTTATCCATTATGGAGAAATAGTTATCTGCCTTGCGTTCTTTTTGTTATTACTTTGCAATATCGAAGGCAAAGTTCTATTATTCGCGTGCTGGCATTCTCTTCCGCGTCGCAGTCACGTATTATGAAGTTAACAATACGGTTAACAATGACACGCAATTAGCGCGAGATTTGCATCGAATGCACGAGCGGCGCCTGCACGAGCGTGTGCAAATTGACGAACGCATTGAAATGAGCGATATGTAAATGGGGCGATTTCGATAGATTGGCAGTTTCATTCGACGAGTGAAAGGGCTAGCCTGTTTACTGTATGAAGATGTACCGATTCAGGAACCGGAAGAAAGCTACCGCTACAAGATTCCAAAACCTGAACCTTACTTTCTGCTGGATCCTAAGGGAATTTGTATTTAAAATTCACCCTTACCGATACTTAAAGCGTCGGAAACTACTCCAAAATAGCCCACCTGCTTTGTTCATCTTGAACTTGTGAAATTTGCCACCGAGTATCATCGTATAATTCTCAACTGAGAATTCTCATGTTCATCCAGAATTCTCTGATGTGTCTATAAATTATTATTATACGTATATATAGTTACTATTCACGGAAAATTCTGGTATACGTGTACCTACCTCTCAGAGGATCATCCGCAAAAATTTTCTCCGTATTTAGTTACGGAAAATTGTTGAAAAAATTTCTCCCGAAAACAATCCCTATATTTCCATCCCCAGAACTCTTTGCTCTTCGTACTTGCGAATCACATACGTTCTTGCGTAAAATTTAACAAATATGTAGCTACATATATTCCTTATAGAATCATCCGCAATTCTCCAACCAGGACCCAAGTACAAAAACGCGTAGAATTCTTCAACGAACTACTTACATGCTCCATAGAATCCCCCCAACTCTGCTGTGTCCACGCTACAACCGTTGACTATCATAACATCGTCCAGTATCCAACGTACCACGAGTCCATCTTCTTTCACCCTGAAATGAGAAAGACCCCAACCAACTCTCCCTCTCCGTCGCTTAAAACCATCGAGAGAGAGAGAAAAAAAAAAGATAGCGGCCAGTAGAAACGGATAGCCTGGGACAATCGATGGCGAACGCTATTCTTGAGACTCGCGTTGTTGTCCGGTTCTCATCGGTGGCCGGAACCAAAACTACGCAGATGTCCAGTGGCATGCGCGCGTGTACAGGTGGAAGAGGAGAAGAAGAAGAAGAAGAAGGCCCTTGGGCCGCGTTCAATGCCAACCGACTGGGCAAACAGAGCATCGAGGGGAGGGGAGGGGAGGTGGGTAAACGGGGCCCCGTAAGACACGTGAAACTGACCAATAGATCCGGTTTAGCGGGTTTCCGGATTCCGCGGGTCATCGGGCGGGACCCCGTTGCTCCAAGCGGTACCGTGGTCAGCCCCCGTTCGACTTGCTTGTCCTCGTTCCGTGAGAGAGGGAACACTGCAAAGGTCCGCTAAGCAACCCCTTTTCCACGTACGATGCCCATCCGCATACATTAGCGCTCTCTGCCCATCCTGGGCCTGAAATCCGGTTTTCGACAATACCTGCCGCGTGCTGAGACGCGAGAATCACCCTCTGGACACCAGCAGGGGGGTTGGACATTGGCGATTTTTAGACGAGGCACGTACCGTACAGGGCTGAAAGAAATACAAAGCTGAGAGGAATGGGCGTTTGATTTCTAATAGATTCAATGGAATCGTAGAGTAAGATAAGTACGAGTATTGACCGAAAGTGCCTCATCCACAGAGAAAATTACGCGGCATTGTATGATAGCGAGTGGAAGAGAAGAGAGTGCGTCTTTGTTCTTGCATAATCCTGTTAGACCTCTTCGCAGCTTTGTACGGCAGAGTTACGGCGGAGTACGAGAGAGTATGACGATTCGGTGGAGACGTAGAATGAGATAGTCGCTATTTCTGAAACTTTTTGGATGTTTTGGGGTGTTTGGGGTGAGTGGTATTGACAGAGAATGGAACTGAGGATTGTTAAGCAAATGATAGGGATAAGAATTTCGTGATTGTGTTTTAAACGTGGCTTGATCTACAGGTGAGCTTAAGTTTGGGAATTATTAAGAATGTACTGGAGGAATTAGAGGCTGAGAGTTTAACGATTAAAGGTTAAATAATTTTTAGTACTAAGGAAGGAAGTCGCCGCTATGACTGTGCAGATGTAAGTTGGTCATTGATTCGTACAGAAGAAAAATATATTCTTGCTGGCAAGCTATATGAGCTTAATATGGAGATACAGGGAGCCTGGTCGGTTCACGAAGAAGAATATTTCATATTTTTTTTCTTCGTCAGAATGAAATGGTGCTTGAAAAGACATTGGTAGGGAATTCAAACATCATAACGAATGTAAGCTCCACGAAAATATAAAAAGAATAGAACAATACGAGATACCAATACAAATCTCTGGTATCTGAATCTCAAGTAGATTTGCGGTAGCAGCGAAACAAAATTCACCGAACCATTCTCCACTCGTCTCACAAAACGACAGAAAGCAGATTCCACTCCACAATTCTTCCCTACCGTCCATAGAATTCTAAATTAGATCGAAGGGGTAGGTTTCACGTGCACATCACGTAGCCTCTAAGCTTCGATTCCTCAACTGTGACTGATAGTAATTACAGTGACGGGGTTCCAACCCTCTTGGCGATCCTAATGCATCCGAGGACTGTCCATCGTCGACGAAATCCGGTTTTCGACAATGCCTGACGCCTTGTGCCCTCGAACGCGATTCTAACCGAGGGTCAAACTTTTCACCTCGCAGGGGACGCGAAAGGGGAACCTGCGACGAGAATCGCCACGCTTTATAGCGCACGAATGTTCCTAAGACGACGATTGTTAGACGCTTCAAAGAAATCTATCTGTTCTCCTTTGCAGTTGCAAAGAAGCAATTTATCAACGAATTTGAGATAGGAAATAGGAACTTGTAGTAAACGAGTTGTCGAAACAAAGTGTTGGAAGATAGAAAAATCGAAGGGGTGAGCTTTGGTATACTTCAACATTCTAAACGAAAAATATATAAAGAAATACTACTTTTGCATGATGTAGGGCTTACTAGCTAATAATACTAACATACTTTTTAACTGTGTATATTTAATTGCCGATTTACTTTAACTACCCCTTCTTCTGTCAATTCCTTCTTCGTAGCAGTTTCTGTCATTCTCTATCAAACTTTTTTGCATTCCACAGTCTCTAATCCGCATAGACGAATGTCTCTTTTTCTAAATTAATGCTGTTAGGTAACAGCATAATTTTTTAAATTTTCTTTAAGCACCCCTTTCACATTTTTCGCACTAAATCTTTACTTGCTCCTTTCATTTTCCACTCAAATCTATCATATAAATATCAATTTGAGAAACATCGCATAAAAGCCTTCCATAGCCCATACATACTATCGCGCAAACCGTTCATAATTCGTTGCAGCTATAAAACATAAATACCCCAACGTTTCGCTACAGCACGATCTTCCCAAGACACAAGCCGGTAGCTCAGAAAGAAGCCGAAATAAAACTTTTCCATCGTTTTCAACCCTCTCGAACGTGCCCGTCTCACGCGTGAAACCATCGCTGGTAGTTTCGGCTCGAAAATTTCTCAAAGTCGCCCCTCGCTGGCCTCTGTCCATCCTCTGTCGAAATCCGGTTTCTCGACAATAACGAGCCAAGGGGGATGATCGGCGGGTCAGCCGGTTCCTTCCGTAAAGGAGGCAGAAGATCCACACACGGTCAACCTGTCGAAGAGGTGTGAGAGAAGGGACTCGAGGGACGCAAAGGGACAGTGACCAACACCTCTGTCCAGCGTCGTCCTTTTTGGGGATGACCATCGATAACGCAGGGGTTGCGCGACTTCGTTTCTTTTTTTCTCTCGTTCCTTTTACTCTTTCGTCTCGATTCTTTTTAACGGGTGCTGTGGGAACGAAAACCTGATCGCGGGCGTCTCTGTCGCGCACGCTCGAAGAGGAACGACCAAACGAAACGCGACAATGGAGAAACCGTTCGAAGTGCGTTCGCGACGAGATCGCACACACGAGGATCGTAACGAAGCTCAGCCGCGGTTCGACAACGGGCCATGGGAAAACCGGACGAACCGGACACTGGACATAGGAAGCGGACTCGATAAGCGTGGCTTGGCCCTTCGAACCGTTCGAAGAATGGAAAAGAAAAATCGCCTAGCAGTTGGCCTCGAGATCTCGGCTGATCCGGCGACGGTTACACTGTGCCGCGTTCTTTAACGTACGGTGGTCGATGACGATAGTCGTCGAACGCGCAGATGAGTCATCGGGAAGTACGCTCAACGTGTACTTCCGTTCCGGGAACGAGTGTACCGCATAGGGTGATACGTTCGAGATTGAAGATTACTCGATGAAATTTTAGTTTGGATGGAAGATTGCGCGGAGATGAAGATGATTTCTTCGATATTCTTCCTCGATGTGAAGATTCCTGTAGTATAATCGAGTCTCACGGAAGCCGCGTCGAACTGAATATAAATCGAGAAATAGGGAAAAGTGACGATGCTACGAACGATACTTTTTGAAACTTATCTTGGAATTTATAATTAGGCAGTTACAATGCGTTCTTGTGATAGGTATACCGATAGAAGTAAGTCATTCGTTTCCTTTTTTAACGTAGATAACAGATATTGACTGTGTGTTCATGTAATGTAATCGAGGAATTGGTAGAACGTGAAGTTGATCAATTTGGCTTCCGAGAGATACAATGCTCCGATTGATTTCGATCTGCTATAGAATTATTGTTAATAATTGTTATTAGTTTCGCGTAAGGGGAATTTCGTGGAGTGATCGACGCTGAAGAGTTTTTTATTTTTTCCCAGATCAAGATCAAGGCTCTTTTTAAATTCTATACGTGCTGCGCTTTAATCAGTTCAATTTAATGTTACCAACATATTTCCAACTTTGATTAATAACGTTACGATGATCCCAGACCGAGATAACTTCAAAGAAGCAATTGGAAGATATTGTAGTTTGATTAGTTTCACGACTTTTATACTGCCCACTATTCTTTATCCGCCTTGATTATTTTTTAAGAACTACTTAACAGTATTTAAAATAGTTTAATAGCGTATCCGACAGAGATCTTGAAATAATTGAATAAATAATAAAATATTGGAACAGCGACGTTATCTGAAAAAATCATAAAACTAGAACACATACATAACCGAACATAACGTATTACTCGAGTAATCGAAAGAATAGACAAATTTCAGCCTTCCTCTATTGACCATAATAGCTACCTGCAAGTTGAGCTTCAACAATCTCTGATACTACTCAACTGGAGCTGCTTTCAAGGGCTGCCAAAGCTGGTTCGGAAGATATACCATGTTAACAGAGTTCACTTGTCTCTGCCGGTGATTGATCGATTCGCCAGCATTCGCCTAACACGATCCGATTCGATTTCCCTTGACTGATTCCTGCTGTCACGGTCTGAAGGCTTCATTATGCTCGCCTTATTACTCTCCTGCATTATATGCTTCAGATTGCACGGCTAACACGGAAACAGGGATTCGGTTGAAGTCGATAAACGTAGCCATTATTAACCGTTAGATCATAGCGCATCGATTCGCTATAAACTGTTGCGTTTCATTTAGTCTAGCCTGATTATCGATTAAATTGGTTTAAGAGTAGGACACGACATCATTTTGTCATTTGAGATGAATATTCTCGTTGTTGCGTTCGAACCTTCGTATTTAAAAAACATTAGCATAAGCGGTACATTCTTTAAATATTATCACGCTCTAAATATTATCTTTAGCTCGCCGAATGAACAGAAACAAAATCAAACGCAGTCGGCGAAAAGTCGTTGGAAAATTTTCACGCGATAACTTTTATACCGAAAGAAATCGAAATATGAAAACGCAGAATACTCGCGTTCCAAGTTAAAGTTTTGTTAACTAATAACCATTTGGATTTCCTTAAAAGACATATCGTATATATGCGATTATAATATTAAATAACAGTCATCTCCACGACTTAATGCCTGAAAGTCTGACAACAAAGATCACTACGCGATACTTGTTCAAGCCATCGTTCTTGTTCCCTCCACCTAATAAATGTTCCTTTATATCCACCAACTCCTATTAGCGACTCTAAAGGGAAAACAGAAATATTCTCGGAACATTCACGAGGCGAAGCAAAACGTTAAAAGAAAGAAACGAGAGAGGAGAAAAAAAAGAAAGCGAACGAGGTAAAAGGCAAGGGAGGAAACTTAATTTACTTGTTGCATGACGCACGGCGGTTCAGTTCCTGCGGATCCAGCCGATTCTTTTTGTTTCCATCGCTTTTTCAAATGATCCACGACGTTAATGCGAACGCCTTATTATACCGGACCCTGCCGATTTTTCCCTCTGCAACCGGTACGTGTCTCTATTATCGTTCTCGCGATCGCGAATTCGCAGGAAGCGCGTTCCCCTTCTCTTTCCACGGCCAGCACCCCTTCCTCTCGAGAACACCGGGGATGAAGATCTTCTTCTTGCTCGTTTCGCGTCCCGGGAACAGCGTTTTAACGATCATCCAGCCTGAAAATTAATGGCGCATGGAGACAACGTCGAATGGCCGTGGTAAAACGCGAGCTTGTTTAAGAACATCGTAGCGATAACGATTTTTCTTGAGGACAATATCGACGACGAAACTGACAACGTTCGTTCGGAACGTATGTATAAACAGAGGAGCAAAGGAAACATCCTACGCGGGCAAGCATCTCAATTAAGATGCTCGAACTATCGTGAAACGTCTGGTTGATGTATGGGCAGGGATTTATCATTCTAGATCGGAAAATCGAGAAGTTTTGATGACATAAAGTGGAAGATAAGGTGCTGCGATGGATAAGCTAATAGGAGTAAAACGAATTCTTTAGGGTTTAAGATAGTCATCGTAGTGTCTCATTTGCGAAATCTATGTCTTACAATTAAATATATTTCTATCTTTTACCGTACAACTCGAAGTATTGGGATATCAGCAAATAGATCTCTCTTTTTTTTTTTCTTTTTTTTTTTAATGATGTGTTGGAATCGTGTATTTCTTTCGTAATAACTAGATTGTAAACGTTTACACGAATTGATATTCTTACTTTGTATAGCACAACTGGTAGATCGTTGCCATGAATGCTTTCAGTTCTACAGGCTTGGTATAGAAAATTAACGTATTATTCAGCATGATAGGCGCGATGAATAATTTACGTATATGTGCATATCATATGCATTCTATTATACGAGTATTTCTCGAAATTTTCCATAAACAGGTATAGATCCTCGGTAAAATAATAATTCCACTGTAACGGATGGTACGAGAACGAACGAAAATTGTACACGTGCCTCTCGCTCTCAGCCAACTTCGAAACGATCGTAAAAGTCGTTACAAAACCATAACGAAACGATATGGAGCGTGCATTTTGCATTCCTTGCAAACGTTTATCGATCGCATCTACGGTGCATGTCAGGCAATCGACAATTCATTATCATCGAGACAGGCGGCGCGATTCAAACGCCAGTCATTCTATGTGGCGATCGGTAAAATTAGCTCTCGATCGACAACGCGTGTAATTTTCCACGCGTCATTGGATAATTATGAATTCCGTTGGATTGTCCAACTATTGGTAGTTAAACCACGGCGTAACGGTGATCACGGGTTAACAGTATATCCTTTTCCCGTGCACACAATCGTCCTCACGTCGTTTAATCGTACCGTTGACTGTCCTTTTTTCTTTTTTTCCAACGCGGACCGAATCCGGTTCCTCGTCTTTTTCGTAACAGTACGACGTTTGATGGTAAATGGACACGTTCTGGAAAAGATTGTCGTTTCCAAGTGTAAAGTGGAAAATAAACATCGTGTTCTGTTGGTCAGAGGGAATTTTCATGGTGCAATATGTTTGGGATACCTGATTATTGGATTATCGATTGCACGACAGGATGGAGATGGAGACAAAGGAGAATTTGATCGCTTTAAAATTGTTGATCATACTTAAAATTATTGGAGAGTTTTATGTATTTAGTAGATACAAGGGTTTGTACGAATTATCTCTATAAATGTTATTAAATCTTTATCAGGAGACAATTTCATTGTCAAAATTTCAAGGTTCTCAACGAATATCTTGAATTCACTGTATCGTATTGACGATACATATTGATCCTTTTAGTTTAGAACCCTAAAACATCGACGATATATATCGATAATCAGAAGGCACCCTAATATGTTTATTTATTTACATTCTTAAGTCATACTGTTTGCTTACATTCCTGGTTTCTTCCTGAACATTTTTCGTTCATCTCTTCGCAGCCTATCTCTTTATCCATACATTTATCCTCCACATTTTCAGTCTATTTTTATCCAAATCTCTTTCTGCTTCTACTTATTCGCAGCCTAAATTTATTCATCCATATTTTCAGTATTCCTAAACCAGACGGTTCAACGTGATTTTCAACGTCCCCAACCTCTTTGCTCCAACAACCTTCACCCTCAACTTAGCAACAAAAAAACCTCCGTCGTTCAAAAAGCCACTTCCAAAAGTCGACTTGCAATCGATCACCTTAAGAACGACTCATCACCGAAAGGAAACCTCTATTCTCCGTCCTAGTCACCACCAAAACGGTTCACCGGTTCGTGGATAAATCACACGGCGTGGTGAACGAGGCGGTGAGGCAAAAAGCGTCGCGCGACAAGGAAGCCTCATTACGGCCGAGAGGCGGAATCATTTATCTCTCGGCCAGCTAGCACCGTTTAAGCCGATTTTCCATTTGGCCCGCGACCGAACTCGGCTCCCCGTCCATTCATAATCCATTCATAAATTAACCAGACTGCCGGATAATGGCGGCTACGGTTCCCCGTTGACCTGCGAACCGGTCGAACCAACGACTGTACGCACGATCGGTTGCGATCCACGCCGATTTCGTGCCGGCACGTCGCGCGCCACCGCGATTTACACCATTGTTGATACACACGGTCGAACGTAGTGTTTGGATCGTCGAGCATGGTGTAACGGCGATCGTTCCACGTGCCTTCGCGCGATTATTTATTATCACGTTGGAGATCGATGACTTTGAACGAAACTCTTCTGGATGACCGGAAACTCTTTTTTGCGTTTATATTGAGCGAAGCTAATCGACGTTGGAATAGGAAAAACGCCATTTAGACCATTTTTATTTGAACGTACTGCTCTGTGACACATCGCGTGTGTCGTCCGAGTAAAATAGCGTTTTAGTTAAAATTTTAGACAGATAAATACGTATAAATGGTAATGATATTTATTTCAAGAATGAGAAAATTATAGAATTATCATATAATAGGTGTAAATATTATTTGTAACTGTAATTGTCTGAGAATTGACTGAAAATACCGATAACATATACTGTGACGACGTGTTGTCGTCGATCATTGTGGCATATACGTATGTCATGATGCCATCGGTTCACAATGTGTAAACGAGCTTTACTTCTTCCGACGAATGTCGTACTGAATTTGGGTTATGGAGAATACAGGTTCTTTTATTCGACTCCGTGATTTTTAATACAATTCTTTTCGCTAAATAGTTTGTTTTCCACCATTCCATATAGTTTATCCATACTATTTACGCGTTAGTTGAGGAACATTGGTGCAGTTACTATGTTTAATCGTAAGACGTATTCGATAATATGATTTAATGGAAAGCAACTGGTTGAAATTGATCACATGTCACGTCATAGACTTCTCTTTGGTTGAATATTCGCAAAAATGTCGCTTTCTTATGGTGATTGTCAATTTCAAAAGATGCTTCTACCTTTGACTTAATTTAGTTCAGCATTGCTGAAAAGTTAGTTCACGCTGTCATTGATAATTATACAATTTACGTATAAAGCGACAATTAAATGGACAAATAGAGTCAAGATATAATCGTCAATCAATTTCATACTAAACTCGAACAAACTGAGCCTACGTGTTCGATTCTAGACTTCCATACTTTGTGAATAACAAATCAATTTCTCGCCAGGATCTCCAGAATACCATTTCTCTTCAGAATATCAATCTTCCAATTGCACAACGTGAAACACACCGATAATCCTAGCGTGTTTAACGTAAAACCAACATGCGCGCCGGTTGCAAAGTTAAGTGCGTCAACATTTCTTGCCACAGCACCTCCTTGTAGCGCGACGACGGACGCCGTTACCACGGTCATCCGAATTAAGCGATCCCCTTGCTAGAGGCCAAGAGGATCGTCACATCATGAAACACCATGAAATAACGACACGATGCTCTTAACGAAACGAATGCGGCTGCGTGTCCGTATTTATAAGGGCGATGTCGAGTGAATATGGCCTCGTATAGCGTCGCTATCGCGGCCAACGGGATAATGGCGTTCACTCGACGACGGGACGGCTGTTTTTAGGACGTGGCTAAGCATCGGTAATTATTTATCGAGACAACCGGAACGACGGTCGTTCGAACGAAACTGTTCCGTCACCGTCCAACGTTCTACGATACCTCGTTCGGCCGTCTCGCTTTTAATTTCCGCCATTCTTCACCGTTTCGAGGCCGTTGGCGTCGATGAACGGCGCATCCCGCTCGCTGTTATGGGACACGAGATTGTTACTCGCTGATACCGCGCTTAGGAAAAAAATTGTTAACGCCACGAGTATTGTTGGCACGTCCTTAAGGCACCGTGTTGTAGTTTGGTTGATAAAATTAAGAGGATGTTCGAGAAGGGAAGAGATTAGGATTTATGGGCCGAGTGAAATCCAATGGCACTTCTACGCGGTTCATATTAGAAGCTTCGATCTTTTGGATGGATAGATATTTCGAATGATTTTTTAAACAATTTAATTAAATTCTTAGGATAAATGTTGGCTAGTCGTAAGACAGATTACCATGTTGCAGGGCCATTTATTATATCTGAAAGGACATTGAGC
This sequence comes from Bombus pyrosoma, assembly GCF_014825855.1. Classification (NCBI taxonomy): domain Eukaryota; kingdom Metazoa; phylum Arthropoda; class Insecta; order Hymenoptera; family Apidae; genus Bombus; species Bombus pyrosoma. The sequence continues at coordinate 8,951,124 of NC_057774.1, forward strand.
AATGTAAACTGCGGCGTACAATGTTTTTCATTTTTACATTTGAAATTTTAATCTTAGAAACATGACTGATACAATACTTCAGATACTGTAATAGTAAACAATAATAAATTAATATTCTATATAAGAGTAACGACACAGATTTCCTACTTTACTTCGCTTTTAATACAACAGATAAATAGGAGCTTCTTGCTTACGATTCTTTATACAAACAACGAACACTATTTTCTTCGTATCTCCGTTTGAAGTTCCGCGTATCTCAAATTTAAATCGACTATCGATGTCGTTCAAACAATTGTAGGCGACAGAATATACTCGAATCAAATTCTTCAGAGATCGAGCGACAACAACAAGGAAAGTTGATCCATTTTGAAATACATGCGTCTGAAAGCCTTTCATACGTCGACGGTTGACCGAAGATGGGACCCAAGGATCAACGAAGTCACCATCAGCCGATGAGACCTGGTGATACCGCGCCGTACAATGTAGTTCGGTCCAGGCCGGCCTGTAATTTCATTTGTCGAGATCCTATCGACGGAATTTATACGGTCGGCCGATGAAAATACGTCGTGAAAACCGATAAAATGGTTCGTCTGTATAATGCGAGCACCGTGCCGCTGCCATAATAGAGCCACAGCGAAAGAGGAGACGTTTCAGTTTCCTCCTTCGAACCGACATCATCCCCTTCTCGCATCACCGGGACATATCGATAATTATTTATCGAACGATCCTGAATGATGGTCACGTACACGCAGCCCGAGACAGGATCTCAGGGGCTCCGTGGTGCATCGGTATTCGGTATATTACAGGCAACGATACGCTCGCTACGTCGAATTATAAGCTTCCGATCCGCGTGGCGAGTAGATGAACGCCTGCAGCATATCGCGTGAGAATTACCAGAGAAAACGAGCACGGGCTTTTCCGTGGATATATACGTGTGTTCGCGGCCCGTGTGAATTCTTGGGAATCGGTCCTGTGCGTACCTTACACGGTATCTTTACAAGTAGACACGTCGTTGTTTTTAGCAAAGTGGTCAGAATAATTAATTTCTCGTTGATTCGTTTTGGTGATGTTGGTAATAGGTTGGTAAATAGGGATGAAGTTGCTTTGTATCTTTTTAGGAAAGAAATTTGTACATATTTAGGTGTAGTCTGTCGTTTAAGAGAGTTTTATACAAAAATTCTACAATTAGCGATCTATCGTAAAAAAAGGCTCTAAAATCGCCGATCTACTGTATAAAAATATACTGCAATCAGAAAAATTCTGTGTTTAATCCTATGTAATTAAATTTACTAATTATTTAACAAGTCATAGTCGTTATGTATCTTTCCATATTTCCACAAAGTTCTCCGACATAAACTCAAAAAAATGTACCGAAAACTCTCGCGTAACATTCTTCAAGAGACCGAATTACTATCTTCGAGTGAACTATATTTTCACCAAGTGAACGCTCCATATTCAAAAAACATTTGGTTTAACGGACCACCGTGAAGTTGCATTAAAGAGAAGTCCAAGTGTATGGAAAGTGGTGTGTTCCTGGGATCGTTCCGATTTATCGCCCGGTTTGGCGTACATACGCGGCCGGCCGCATTGTTCCGACGATTTCTCGAAGTTCGTGGGCCGTCAACAAGCCACGATACGGCAGGTTGATATCACGTTAACGGTACCGGTGTATCGGTATCGGAACCGTGCTAGAAGTAAATACTCTTGTCGAGATATTCGCGACAAGAAGGAACACAGTCACGAGCAATTATAAGCGAGGGGAACAAGCCGTCAGTTAGCAAACAGTTAGTCATGACTAAATTGCATGGACTTTTACGCATTTACGGCACACATTTCAATGTAAAAATAAGCACGATAACGTGCAATATGGAAAAATGTGTAAAATATTCAAAGTAAAGTACTTGTTATAATATTTGGTATTTCTATTTCTATTTGGATCTCGCTTCTTTCTCTTTTATTTTTTCTGTTTTTTTTTTTTTAGTTACATTTATAAAGATTGCATAGCTAGAAAATTCAGAATATTCGACATGAATTCCTTAGGTTTGGTGCTGAACATTGTGACCATGCTTTCCTGTTTATCACATTCATGACGCAGTTCTTAGTGATTTGAATCTTCAGGCAATAAGCAGTAGAAGTATTATATTTGATATCATTTTTGCTTGTACGATATTCAACAGTCTCGGACCTTGCCTTCTCATTATTCAGCTATTCTCTCTGAATTCCAAAAGTCTAAGGAATTTCAATCTGTTTCATTCTGAACAGCACCGTACGACATATGCCTACTTTAATCGTGTAAATCACATAGCTATCCAAACTAAGCTATACTAACGTCGTATACGATCGATCCTTGATTCCTTGAAAACATTCCTTAATACACTTGTTACAGATGCATGTGCATCTAAATTTTGTTTATCTCTTTCCTTCAATTCACACTTTTATAATGTACGTTTCATCTATTTGCCCCCTTTCTTTACATTGCATGTAACAAAGGGTCCTTTTCCAAAGGTTGAATACATAAATAATAATAATAAAAACGTGACTTTGCTCATAAATATCAGCAATCTAGTTACAACCGATATCATCCACGGGGTACTGCTTAATATAGCAGATCTTCAGTTTCTTTGCATAGATGATGGTTTTTATTTGTTTCCTTTTGCTTCGTCGTCTTCCGCTAAGTCGAAACGCGCTTACCCGCTGTGCTTGCCAATGGGATACGTTGTATTGATAATTTGCTGGTAAATGATTACGGTTTGAATTGGTGGAAATTCCTCTTGACTCGGCGCTGATAGTGGAAAAAGCTAGGATATAGTGGAAACGGCCTGAATAATTACGTTGATGTCGGCCATAAGGTACAGTTATCCACTTTACTGTAGATGGTTAGTGGAATTTTATTACTTTCCTATGAAATTGGGTGTTAAATTCAGTAATGGATAGGTTTTTAGTGGGATGTAACGTGTACTTACCGAGAGGAGTAATTTCTTTACCTGGTTAGACACGACCGAGCCGTTTATGGCGTTCGGTAGGATATTGCGCTGTGCGTCTTGGAAATTAAATCTTTACAGCGGGAAAATTATTCGTATAAATTCGTAAGAATATTTAAGTTTTAAAGAGGAAGATCATTTGTAAGAATATTTACCTAACACGTTGGTCGATGAATCCGATTTTTATTTTCCTCCTGGTGCATACTGGCGTATAAAGTAGTATAGGATGCTTAGAGTGAGACATGCCATGCGTAGTGGGACGCGCAGTATGTCACGTGATGTAGTAGATTAGGCGATGTCCGACACGTCGGCGTGTTGTATAATGACCTACGATTAAGAAACTTTAGAACCTTGAAACTACTCGAATTTTTTGAAATTTCTTTACAGCCTTTTAAGGAGATTCAAACCTGTATATCTACTGTCGCATCTTATTTATCATCACCTTCAAAATTCAGACTTTTAAAAACTCCTTTAGCACTTCCTAATAATATGGAAACCTGTGTGTCTGCTATTACCTCTTATCCATCATCCTCTTAACCTGTGACTCAGAGGAGACGAGTTAAATCGCCACTTTGATTTACCAATCTCTCAGTCAGAATAATTCTCTTATTTAGAGACGCTCTACCTTTAATAAAAATGTCATTTTTATTAAAAATAAATTACCCATCCAAATTTATTTCAAATTGATTCGTCTTCGTTGACATCAATTATAAAAACTCCTGGCTCAAAAATACCTCGATCGATAAATTCAAAGAATACAGAATCATTTACATTCCATCGCGATCGACCGAATCAGCCTCGCTGATCAAATTCAAAATGAATTTCCCGCCTAATAAACCGCCCTTAAAAATCGATCGTGACGAAGTCAAAGAAATCTTCGGCTCGATCGAACGAACACGACTCGTTCGAGCGATCCAGGCGTCGTTTACGTTGTTAACGCAACTCCTTGTGCAGGCTGATAGCCCGATGCACCAGGAGGCGGCGCCGGTACGTACAACAGCGAGCGCCTACCTACCAGCCGAGAAGTCGGGGACCCATTGGCCACCGCAATGACCAATCATCATTTGACATTCTTTCACCTTGCTCGTGGCGTGCGGTAACCCACACTGCAGTGCAACTGCAGCTGCGACACTGCCACCACTGTCGCCCAAGAAGAAGAGACGTCGTCTTTTGCGCGCCCAACCAGCTAGCAGAACGCGCGAGCAGTCTCGTGCCTAGAGCCTTGATAACCCCGTAGACCATCCGTGATTTAACCTTGAGGGACCCCGTGGATCCACGTCGAATCGAAACTTATATGTCGTTTGATCGATTTCCAGTTATGCTGCGTTCGTTATAGTTCGAAGTCGTTTTATTTTTTCGTTTGACAGAATCTTTATATCGGAGATTTTTTCGATATTCCTCAATTTCCGTCTAAATCTTATATTCGCTGGTTGCTTATGACACTGATGCGGGAAAGATAGGAAATTTTTTAGATTGAGAAGAAATTCTGTGCAAATATTTACGACGATAAAATGTTATTGATATTTTCACGTTTATAGCTGCTATGAAAAATTTAAATATTCGTTCGACAGGCTTAGTTAGGTGTTCAAAATTGTTTGCGATTCTTGAACGAACGAGGTCATTGAAAATGGTTCGATCGGATATTCTAATAAAACTTTCAACGTTTCTCGACGATAAATTAATTAATCGACGTACTATCTACCTATTTAGCGTTTAAGGCAGAAAACGGTACACGAGAATGAAAGAAGATTCTTTTACTTGGCAGTGAATGGCATCTACTGACTGAGACTATGAATGAAGACAGAATAGATCGTGATTATCAACAGACGAACATTGCATAACGTTTAATAGTTAGGTGACGATGAGCTACTTTAGAAGCTATGCGCCAAGCCTTTAAACAGAAAGCTACAACGTGGTCTAAGCAAAGGGTAAATACGCGATAAATTAATCGTCGATTGAATAAAAATTTTCATTGAATCGAAGAGACGTAAAGTGGGACGTATATTGAATGTCCAGTTTTAAATGAGCGATGTATGGTTTTAGTTTAGAGGTCGTGACGATCAATGAAATTCCCCGAGCCGAACGCAAACACCACGGATCGACGAGAAGGAGATCGGCACGACATTCCTGGAGTTGCGTGGAGCGCGTTGGCGAAAGGCATACGCGTTAGACTTCGCGAAATGGAAAGGGACACACCCATGCATACCGTATTACGGGAAATCTGTTTACACCGGGAATCCATGGCATTCGAAAATCGCATTACCACCGCATGAACATTTGATACTATATAAATTGCGACCATACTTCGGAGATTTAATAAAGAATTTTCCATTCAAATCCACAAAACTTTAATCTTTCGCGTGGATACTTGGTTAGTTGAGTTTTCTATACAAATAACTGGTTGATTAATTCATTACTATGTAAAGTATAACCCAGTCTTGCGAGATAACGAAGACTCCTTTAAATCTACCGAGTTTCAGTCTTTCGTGATGAAATAAAATTTCGATATTAAATAAAATTGATTGATTAAAGAACGTTCAGAGAATGCAATTACGAAACTTCCATCTTTGACGTAGATATCTTATTTCGATGATCAAAAATCTTTCACCTGCTGGTTTTGCCACGAACTTTTCTTTTAATAACGAACGCGACAATACAAGAGCGCAAACTATAATAACTATCAAGTTTAAAAATGTGTAGATTAATCAAAAATTGAAAACTATCTATATCGCACTACATCTCAATGGTGCCAGCCGTCTTTGTTTTTTTATCGAATTATAGCAATCTTGCAGTCTTCCTAAAAGTTATCTCGTTACATACTATACCATCTTATACGCATTATGCATAATTTTATAAGCCTCCAACGATTACCCATCTTCATACAACCAACATACAAATTCATCCATAGAGATCCTACAATAAACTCTTCGCAGCGATCTACCAACTTCTGATACTTCCAACAAATTCTCTGTAAATAGTTTCGACCAAAGAGGTATTCCAATAGATGTAAATAGCGCAAGGAACATTATAGCAACGTAGTAGCAATCTTCGTAAAAGTTATCTTGCTACATATCGTACCATCATACCGTACCACATTATACGCAATTGTATAGATCTTGCGATTCGAACCAAACCTGCGATGACTTGCCATTCTCGCACAACTAAGATACAAATTCATCTATACAGATCCTACAATAAACTCTTCACAGCAATCTATCAACTACTAATCCCTTCAACACATTCTCTAAATAATCTGAAGCAGAAGGGTGCAGAACCCTTGAACGTGTTCGACGTGTTTAGGATACCTTTCTATGATCAGATGAAGCAAGCATAGTCGCGCGACGAGTTCGTTCTCGTGATCTTGAATGCCGTTTGCACGCGCACACGGTTGGCCAGCCACGGGGCTTAGGCCATCAGGGACACGGGGGTTGTTGACTCTAGGCTCCTCGCTTACATGCTTGACGGAAAAACGTCAGCTTAGGCATTCAACGTCAGCTGCGACTGATTCCGCGGTAGCACACGCCAGACCAGTTCAGCGAATTGAGTGGCTCCACTTGCCATATCCTGCCACGTCCTGCAGACATTTTCCTACCTATTACGGCTCGGCCGGATCGGCCTCGGGCAAAGAACTGTTCAATGAAATTCTCCGTTCGCCGAGCGGACGATCTGCCCGCCCGGATTCCGCTTCCGTCCAGGCCGGCGAACGCTTGATTACGCGCGACGATTTCCACGATTCTTGTTCACCGGTTTACAAATAGAGGATCTTGGAGAACTTTATCATAATGATCGCTCTCGAGGAACATGTTTCGCGTGTTGTGTGATCTTTGTACCAAGTATAGACTTTAGCTGTTTTCTGGTTTTAGGCTTTGTAAATAGGCTTTTAAACAGTCTTTAGACTTTAGAACAGTTTATACGATGTAATTATACAATGATCGTGAGTTGCTTAAAATTTTCTCATAACCAAATTTGGCGAATTTTTATATTCTTTTAAAGGGTTTTCTTGTTTTCGCCGATTGAACAGCTGGAGAACGTATTTTTATTGAAATTATTCTTCGTAGAATAGTTTTATCTACATTTTGTCTTTTATTCTTTTCTTTTTAATTGCGCAAGTGGAAGAATGGAAAGAAGAAGATCACGAGCGGAGCAGTCAATTCTCTAGGAGTAAGATGTAACTACGTGGCGACACAGTTTGAAAGCAAATATTGATTAAATCTAGGAAATAGTTAAAAAGTTGTTCGTGTCAATGAACGGGCAAAAAGATATATTTAATTTTATGATCACACTTTACAAGATGTTTAATGCGTCTTCTTCTGTTCCAAGTATTCCTTCCTCGTACCATCCATTTCCTATTCGCTGCCATAATTCAAAGATCACACATCATTCATCATGCCCCTACAACTAAATATCTTCGCAAGAAGATACGAATTTACATTCCACGCTAAAACCATCGATAAAGTATAGAATCGAAAATAAAGAGGTGTGCAGTTAGTTTCAACGTTATTTCTATCTTATCCATAGTGTCTATCAACTGTACTAAGGAAACCTAGAGCAAAGAGTAGAGGGAATAATCGGTGGCTCCTGAATAATTGATAACATTTCTCGAGCAACAATTTCAAGTATCTCAGACGCGGTCCACTAGCCACGAGTATTAGAAAGTGTCGTGTTTTCGTTCTTTCTCTCTCGTTGTAAGCCAACGATATCTCAAGATAGGATCACCAACGCGTTCGCCAAGAATGGTGGGATCTCGAATTCCCTGAGGGGGTTGTTTTGCGGTGGACAGCCTTTGCTGGGCGAAAATTATACGAGGTTGCACTTGTTACCTCGAACCAGTGTTATATGATGCAGGTGCACGCTGTGATTTCCTTTGAATTTCGTCTCTTGAGATACTTGGATGGACTTACACGTGTAGAAGGAGCCTCGACAAATTAACCTCGCTTGATAATTGCCTTAAGGGTATCTTTTATCCTGTAACTGGAAGCCTTTATATTCCGGTTTTTGTAAAGCATGGCATCTATTGCCAAAAAAAAACTTGAAGCGTTTTTGAAGAGCTGGGAATTACAACTTAATATTGGCGTAAACATTCCCAGAAAATGTTCGCAATCTCTCCATGGAATTATTATATTAAACTTCTTTTTACTCTAAACGATTATATCAAACTTCTTAATTTCTTATAATTTGGAACTATGATCAAGTTGTCATACTTGTGATATTTTCTGCTGGTTCCTGGATATTTGTTATATTTTCATGAAAAAAGGCATGGATAAAAGAGATAAGGAATGTTTCTTTATCAAATTACTGGACGTTTTTAAGAATATGTGCTCATCTGCTATTTTGTTAGAATGAAAAGGGAAACAAAGTTTCACGAAGTTTCATTTTTTAAATCTCACTCTGGCTCAATTGAGGGGCCAACGGGTGAAAGAGGAGTATCTATTTTAACGAATTTTGAGTTTAACATTTTTTTCGTACTCACTATGCTCTTCATCACTGGCCATGTCGTATTAAATTGAATTAAAATTTCCCGAGTTTTACAGTACGAAGCGTACAATGTCCTTTCACTTTTTGCAATCTAACGTGTGATATATTAATCAAAATTATAAATTAAAGTTGAAAATGGTGCGGAGTGAAATGACGAGTAGAACGTTTTATTCTGATATAGGATCTGCGAAAAAATATAAAGTTGTGACATTAAATACTGAAGAAATAAACTTTCATGTATCAAGAAATGGTGAAACCTGACTATCCTCCTTTTCCTGTGGAACCTTCACTCGCTGTATATCAAAACCTCGATCAGACACTCACTGTCATAATCGCAACATAATTGGCCTAAAATTTGTCATGGATTTCCAACAAACAGGTTTGTAAATACACTTATAGTGTCGACCATTCGCGTCACGGTTCGCCGCAGACTCTCAACAATGGCGCGAAAAATAGGCATCGCGTGGCGAAGGTCAGCCAGGATCAGACCGTATTTCCATTCAATCGATTTGCCGGCACGACCTTTTCCACCGACATACTATCTCGGGTGGTCGATGAAAAAATCCCGATAATGAATGGAGAAACGCGATAAATGGCGCTTGACCGCAATAAACGTCGCAAGATTGATAAGGCAGATTGCTTTAGACGATAGGTGAATCGAAGCGAAACAAGTCCTTATGAATAATAATCTTTGTTATAAATATTTGACGAGAAGGTTGAACAAGGAAAACGATAATGTTGCAATGAGAGGTGGATTTTTATACATTCTTGTATTATCGAGCGTTACATAGTATCAATAAATACTTGAGATTAGAATTTTATTAATCGTATAGCAAATACTATTACATATTATCGTTTATACACTTGTTATTAATTATCGAAATAATATTTCTCTCGAAACTACGTAGGCACTCGCGACAATCTTGAAATGAAAATTGAATATTACTTTAACAAATCCATGATAACGTTTATTTTCCATGTTTCATGTATAATTACCAATTATTAAAATTATGTTTCTCTCGTAATATCGAGATAAAAATTGAATATCACATTGAACGATATTAGATTTTGAAATTATCATAAAACATGCTTGATATTGGCTCACAATGACAGAACGCAAGAAATATTCACGGGATATATAGTCATAAAGGGATTTAATTTGTCGTAAAAGTAAAAAGAGACCACGCTGCCTCGAGCAAAGAACGGTCGTAATTTTCCTATGGTTAACAGAACGCTAATAAACCTATTACAATTAAACGCTAATTAAAGTGACTATCTTTAACTCGATATAGTATTCAGCAAATTACATACAACTGTACGATTATGATGCTTTTACTGTCATCGTCTGATACATCCACGACTTTTCCGTGCCACGGAAACCAGACAAAATTTCACAATTATACACTTGGTACCGAAAGGGTGAGTCGGAAACGAGGCTGAAGGATATTCGGAACTTTCATTAAGCGTACGCGAAAAAGAGACGAATGAAAGTCTCAAGGATCCCTCTGGTAGCGAAGGGAGGCGCCCCATTGGCGTAGACACTGAAAACTTTTCGTTAAATCTCTCGAGATATAGATAGTACGTTTATCTTCCACTATCAGACCCTTAACCTACATATATTTATCATTCTTGCAGAAGAACGATTAATTTTAGCTTTTAACTGTTACATTAAATATTAGATCCAGAAGCAAGGTTCGAGTCTTAATTAGGAGCATGGCACGAATCTGGTTTATTTTGATATTCGCAAAACGTTTTAACGTCGCAAAACTAAATTCACTAAGAGCCTCTAAAAACTCGAAGGAATTTCTTATGTGGAAAAAGTTTTTCCAAGAAGCAATCATGAGGATATTGAAGCAACTTGATAGATACTAAATAAAGGACAGGTTATATTCTTTTCAGAAAACTTTATTTTATCGCAAGAAAAGTTGAAGCATATCTGAGTTAATAAACAGCAGCCTAACGAACCAATCAGATACATTTCCTTTTTAATCGCGATTTCACGGTAATAAAACGTAAAACGATGAGAACTTCGATCGCAGAGGAAGATTTTGCAGCACTCCAATGTTTTGCTCGTGACATTTCTCTCGTTCTTCGTTCATCCGTTCGTTTCTTGTCGTTTTTTCATATCCGACGTGTCCTCCTCCCTTTTTTTTCTTGCTCCCAAGCCTTTTTTGGTTCAGGTTCGCGCTCCTCTCGATCTCGAGCAGACGTCGCTCGCAAGAAATACGTCGTAATGATATTAAAAGGAGCAATGGCGCGGCGGCATCATGCAATAATGTTGTATCGGCCACGTACGTCTGCCGGTTTTCTTCTATTTTCGATATACGCGAGGAACAGGTGCGCTGTCGATCCACAGCCGCGTCCATTTCTCTCGTGATACAGATTTTCATGCTCAAGGACGGGTAAAGATCGCGTTGCCGTAGGTCGTTGAACCGCTTTTCCACGTCTCCTGCGATATTGTGCGAAGAAAATTGCGTACAGTTGCTTTTAAGCGTCCTTAAAAAGTTATTTAACCCGTTTGATCGAATTGTTAACATCTCAAATTGTATTTTCGTTGATCGCATTGAATATTTCAAACACATTAGTTCATATTGTCAATCCAATTTAATTTTCAGGTATTTGCAAGTACCAACTGTCTCCAATTAAAATTTCAACGGTATTAATCCATGATATTAACTGGAATAATTGATTTTCACGCATTCGGAAGTATTAACAATCTCCAATTAATATTTGAACAGTATTAATTCATGGTAATAATTCAAATATTTGACCTTGGAGTATTTAGAAGAGCTAACTATCTTCCATTAATATTTCAACAATATTAATTCACGAAATTAATTCAAACAATATTTGATTGTAGAATATTTAGACAAGCTAACTATCAATTGATATTTCAACGATATTATTTACTCGATCTCGAAATACTCATGTGTATTAATATGCAATTTACGCGATTCCCTCCGTGACTTTATCAATACCAAAGAATTTATCCAGATTTCAAACAGTGTATCGTGCCTCGTTATAGTGCTACCGAAATTTCAAAGTGTTCAAAGCTTCGCAGACACGATATATATTTAATCTATAACATAATATAATTATATTTATTCTATAATATAATTGTTCAAATACTTCTACTGCAGCCACTATAGCTTCTATAGAAGAAATTCTATCGTAACAGCAAGAACGAGACAAGAAAGGGTTGTTCTTTCACACCCTGTGCTATTCTCTCGTCGAATCTTCCTCGAAGCGCTCTTTCTCGCGACCATAGTCGAGACTTCGACGCGTGATGCACCTTTCGATAGAAGTGGACACACGCACGCGCGTTCCTAGTCGTCGGCTGGCAAGAAGACGAAAAAGAGAGGAGCCTCCGTTCGAACGTCGGGGACAGGGAAGAACGACGAAGAAAAAGGGAGATCGAGCTGTGTGTGCACGTGTTTGTGTGTGTGTGTGTGTGTGTCTGTCTGAGAGAGAGAGAGAGAGAGAGAAAGAAAGAGAGAGAGAGGGAGTAGGGACGGTTCGTTAGAAAGAGAGAGAAACGTTGTAAAGAGGAAGACAAAGATTGAGATGAAAAAAGAGAGAGAAAGGGAGAGGTGAATGGTGCAAGGGTGATGGAGGAGGCAGACGAAAGAAGATGAAGAAAGAAAGGAATACGAACAGCGGGGGAAGGGAGGCGCAGAGAAATTTCTCGATCAAATAAACGCGTTTCGCGGTGCGGGAGATCGCGACCACGCCCTGTCTTCTTCCCTGCCGGCGGCCTTCCTGCGACTTTTCGAAGCAGAAAGAGAGAGATAAACACGGAGAAAGGAAGAGCGTGGTACACCATGCGCCCTTCTTGCTGCGTGCGAGCTCACGAGATAGCCAGCGAGGGGAACCAAGGGCGCCTTTCCTTTCAAAGGAAATTTCCTTCGACCTGGCGCCTGGGAAAAGGGTTGAGGATGCTGGAAATAGGAGACGGATATAAATACAGTTGCTCACGAAAGTATTTAATCACTTGCCATAGGAAATATTTATGTGTATTACGTTACGCGTGTTATGCGAAACATTTGGAAATTTCATTAGCAATGTAACGAGATATGATCGTTATACGCGTGTTCGTATGTTTTACAGCCGTAATATTCAATGTGTTCAACGCAAATTCGTTGAAACTCGCCGCCAGATACAGTGGACATTCGATGACGTTCGATTTTCGAAATTGTGACAATATCCTTCATGCTTGATATCTTTCTACACAGGGCGTGAGAAAGATGATATCTCATATAATGCTCATTAGTGAAATAGCCAAACGTGCGTCGTTGATTGTTCGGATATCATGCAGTTGGTTTTGCTCAATGCACCTTCAAAGAGACTTAAAAAATCACCTGTTGTTCCATACACAATAACATCGCACATTGTGTGGTTACTGTAATTGGATAAATCGTATGGTCAGTCACGTAAACTCTTGCCACACGAGCATGAATATCTCCGAACCAATCTATAGTACCTTTCGGACATTCTCTTGAGCGTTTTCTACGACAGTATTGCCGTATAATTTTTCTTCATACTTTTATACCGTGTCCTTCTTCTTATCTTTCGTATTTATTCTCATACTTCTTATCTCTACGCTTGTACCTTCTGCTCGTTTTTCCTTTTGTTTTCTGTCTCCTACGTTGATCTGTTACATCAAAGGGTTTGTCCCGCAATTAAATAGTTAAAGAAATAAGTAACTACTTTGCTGAAGTTTGAAAGCAATGCGAAAATGTGTATAGAAGATTCGAGGTATTTACTACAAGTGTCTCATTATAGATTTTATTCTAAACGATCTTGACACGCCTGGCGCTTACAGGAAATTCTACTTTTCGACAAATAGTAAATTGTTTGGCTGCGAAAATTTGCGATCGAATCTAATCTACGATAAGACCGGTAGATGACTGGATCAGGTTGATTTTTGGCTCGAACACGCTGTATCAGAGAAATCCATTGACAATCTCGCTTTCTAGTGACATTGACTCCCGGGTGACATAAAATATCAAATCATATGATTCCCTAGGTTCTTACGAGATAGAAGATTTAAAGGGGAATAGTGGAACACCCTGTACATCGACGTTCATTACCAAAGTAAACACGAAAATCGTCGTCGCAACTGCGCAGTTTCTCGTTTTCCTCGTTATCGGTGGTGGAATGGGCCGCAGTTTCTATCCCTTCCCTTAATGTAGATTAATTTCATTCCCTAAGGCAAAGTATTTGCCTGGCATTGGCGCCGTATCCGCCACGCCCTGTAATTATGCTGCTGACGCCGGCACCACTCGTTAGGCGGTCCTCGCGTTAAAAACTCACCGACATTTCTTCCCAATTAAACCGGAACATCCGGGGACCACGCTGCGTACGACTTCTTGCGCCGCGGGAATCGAATTCATCTACGTTATTCTACACGATTGGTTACAGAAGTAACCAGTCGGTACGGAATATTTCATACTCGCTTAGAATAGAATTCGAAATACAATTCTCCGCTTTATATATTATTCGTATAAACAAAATCGGAAAAGGTCCAATTTCAGCAAAGTTCATTGCAGATTTCAAGAGCCTCTGATCGTGTGTCAAGCGAAATTATCATTACTATTAAACGAAAGCGATTCGATAATCCAAAGCGATCTATCGTATAAAAGATACGAAGTATCGATCTAAAGAAATACGACGAAATATCGAACGTTGGTCTAAAGAAACGATCGAGTCGCGTGGATTTGAACACGATAAGTGTGAAAATAGAAAGAATCAATAGTAAAAAAGAAGCTGTCAAAATTCTCGAAATTATCTCGACAAAAGTATCAAGTTGATAGATAACCAGTGACCTAAAGTCTACTGTCGATAAATATCAATTACATATTAAATTACATATTTCATTACATATTTAATTGCCACGTATGATCTCGAAATGTAAACTACATTTTCCCCGTGCATTTAATAACGCATCAAAATCTTGATAAAACAGCCACGATATAAAGATCGAATTACGATAAATAATAGGAGGATACTTAAACTTTTCTTATCAAACCGTGGACATCCCCATCTGCACCCTTGCACCGCTTTTCCCCTCCCTTCGATCCTCCCTTAAACAAACACGTCATTAAGCGGCATCTTGTAACTCGAATCACCACGTGATCATCGCTCCATTACAACCACGCTGCGCCCAGAATATCATAACCGCCGGAGATCCGCGTTAAATGATCAAACGTGAACGCGACTTTATCCTCGGCGATCTCAAAACGACGTAAAACGAAATTGGCGCGGTTGCGCGCGGTAGATCGCGTTGCTCTCGTCAAACAGCAATTAGCCAGACTGTTTCAGGTGAACTCAGGTACTCGAACGATCGAGTGTGTAACGTCGTGAATCGATTATTCCGTTCGAACGTCGGCTATACCACCCGAACGAGCCCCGCTAAAAGGATAATTAACGAGTAACGCGATAGTAATCGTCTCTTTCTCCGTAACGAACCCTGTTTACGAGATGATCGTTGCTTCTCTTTGGTTAAAGGATGGTTCTCTACTCTAGAAAGAGAATCGAGCATCTTTAAAGACGATTCCGGGTCTCGCGCGGTAGCGCGCGGCCTTGAAGAGATGCCGCGTTACGATACGTCTGCTGGAAATCGAGGTCGTTTTTGAGATCGACCGACTCGAGTTTCGACTGTATCGCGAAACCATCGACAGATTTATAACTGTGGACGAATTGAGCCACCTGTTTCTGCCAGAAACCGACAAATTTCCTCGTGGATTTTAGGTGACATAGTTTTCTTGCCAATGTTGTGAGTCGATTTGTAGATCCACGATCGTGAGCATATCGGAGCAATTATTTCTGCTAAACGAATAAATTTAGTTGTTGGTGATACTCTCGCGTTGTGAGAGTATCGTAGCTGATTTGACGGATCAATTTCAAGCCAATATCTCATTATAATTGCCGAAGCCCTTACGTTCCGATACCATTCCCGTTTCAACAAACAAAAACGGTTTTAACGATTCAAGGAAGGCTCTATAGCCTTTGTGTGATGAAAAATTTCTCGTAAAATGGCAACGAGAAGTTGTAGATTAACAACGCGCTTAAGAAGCGTTTTAACGGTAGAAAAACACAATTGGTTGGGAAATGATCAAAACTACGTAATAGGAATGAAGCTTCGTTATAAGATAAAACGTATAACGTTTCGAGTGTTGTAATCGTAGGTGAGATCAGGCCATAAAATGTTAAAACTGTTCTCGTGTTTTTGAAGCTTCGAAGAATGTGAATAAGTTAGTGCTCTGAATATCGCTTTCCGAAGTTGGGTTTCTGGGCCTTCTGAAAACTTTCACAAGCCGAAGGCGGTCTCTTTTCCCTGGAAAACAAAAGCAGAATCCGAATCGGTGGTGGCCGAGCATGACAATAAAGAAGGCCTGCCGGGTGAATTTCGTTCGTTCCCTTAAAAGCCAGCCTCCTCGGATCATTATCACAACCGAGGACAGCTATCGACCCGACCTTCGAGTTTTTACGTTCGCGGATTATATTATAGCGCTTCTCACGTTTCTCGATACGCAGCCTGGAAAGAACTACCTGCCCGAGGCCATCCCCTCGATTACATGTACACGGTGTCCCGAGCCGAAAATGTCTTCCATACTTCTTTCAACCGTGACACTATGTGTTCGAAACGATCGGTATCATTTTATCCAAGATTCTTTTATTACAAATATCGAAATTGGACAAAATTCACAATTTCTTTACGCTATTACGTTACTTTCTTTTAAAAGATAGCGTCCGCTTGAATCATTGTCTACAGAGTTTAATAAGAACAGCTACACGCGAGATTATTTCAAGAAGCATATATTATGGCGAATAAAATTGTACGAGTAAAAGTAACATTTAAATTAAATTCACGTTTACATCGAATGAAACTTTAAAACACTTCCACGTTCGATCGCTCCACAAAACATCTGTTCACGTCAAACTATTAAAACTACAATTGAAAAATTTCTATTGTTTCGTGGTGCTATACGTGAAACACGCGATCTGCTGGAAAAACTTTCGTTAGCAGCAATCTATCAAAACCACGATCGGAAAGTTGCTGTTATTTCCGAAAGTGAATTCAAGACACATTCCACACTTAATAAGAAAACAATCTTTTGCAAGAACGTTTGCTCGTATGGTACTATTAAAATCACGATCAGTATCTTCTGCTACATTCGAAACTAAATTTAGACCCTCCAGATCCAATAAAACGTACGTACAATCTCATCGAAAAACAGTCGCATCTACCAAAATTACAATTCCTACAATTTCCAGCTCGAAAGAAACTCTGGCGCGATAAATTGCAATTCGCCTTAAAACGAACGAATCCGACCGGCGAGTTTTATTCGCGCGTTAACTTATTTTATCATTTCCGCGCCGGGATTCGGCGATTCCCTGCGAATACGCCAACAATATTAATCGCGATAATCCGGCCGCCAGTTACGGCAATAACGAACGCTGTTTATAGACGTGGAGAGAGGAGCTAAGGATCGTGAACTACCCAATGCCGGTTCGCCATATTGTAACCCCGAATTACTGTAAACGCTTTAATTCCCGGCGACGCCGGGTCGAAGATGCGCCGGATCCCTGGCTAATTACCGATTCCCTGCGCGGCGTCTTGTATCCGATTACCGTCGTTCGATCGTGAAAGCACCAAACACCACGCGAGTTTCGAAGGCGTGCGTAAAGCCGAGCGTACGTGCAGGATAAAAATGTGTTAACGATAATTCAACTCGATCGCTTCTTTTCGGTACTCTGGCATCACCGCGAGAAAAGAGAAAAAGAGGAGGAAGAGACCTAAGGATTTACCTTAATATGCAAGCGGTACGATTCTGGGAAATGTTTCGGTATATCGAGGCTACGTTAATGTTTCAGACTCGTTGAATTGTGGAGGTTCGTTCAGGTAAATTTGGCGATAGAAGTGAAGGGTGAAAAGCGAGGATGGTTAGCGTGGTGGGGGTTGTTGTTACCGTAGCATTGAGCGACCAGTTAATTCGAAATTGGCTATAGCGAGCCGATATTGCAGAGGCGCTTACAACTCTCAAACTCTTTCAATTATTCAGGAGATTTGTCCAGGATAAATTTTCAATAAACCGATAGATTCTTAACTCTGCCAACGTTTTGCAGTTTTTAAGCCAATTGTGTCTTTCTATTGTTGAGAAATTAAGGCAAGGACACAGGATAATTATTACCGATACGTGTAATTTCTCGTTTCTTAAAAGTAGTCTCCCATTGTCAAACATTGCAATTTTATTGCAAACATTAAAACAGGAACAAAATTCGAATGTAAAAATTTAAGAATCACAACCAAGTTGCATATAAATTTCGACAATTTGAAGTCTTCGTTAGAAGCTCCATTATCTTCGTTAAAATCTAAAGGATGGTTGAAACGTAGTTATTAAATTCGCATTGTCCGCGTTAGCCTTTGAGGCGAAGAGAATCGAAGGAGGGAAATGGAAGAGGCAGGTCACCCGAGCAAAGAGAAAGAGAAAGAGAGGAGAGAAGGCCGTGAAAACGATGTCAGCACGGTCGAGGAGACAAACGGAGGCGGGGGCAGTGAAAGAGTTTAACCGGGTTCGGTTTTCTCCTCGGCCCATGCGATCTCGATCGCCTCGATCTGTAGCCGGTAGCTGGACGTAGAATAAAAAAGGAAAAATATTCACGAGCCCGCGCGCAGATTTTTGCATGGGGAGTCTCGCCCAGACACGGTCGTGGCTCCCAGAATGCATCCCTTTGTGCGTCCACTCGGGCTACGAGAGATTCATTGTGTGCAACTTGCGAACTTCCTATCCCTTTGTTTTACGTTAAGTTAAACAACGGAGAGTAGAAGTTCAATTTCTTTTGAAGATGTTTCAAGATGTTAATTCGAAAGTGTTTTGTTTAAGGGTACATATCACAGTTGGTTACTTGAGTCATACATTAAGGAAAAATAATTGATCTCGTCGAAGTTAACCGTTTGATTCGGATTGATTTATACGGGAAATGATTGAAAAAGTTGATAAATAGACTGCTGTTTTAATATCAAGATTTTAGCGGAAGAGAAATGAAAAAATTGGAATTCATTGTAGAAAAAGAATATCTTCGAGGTATTTATTACCATACGTAGCATGATCGTTCGGCAACACGTTAATTTTAATCAACAATGTTGAAGAATCGCGTGAATTATTAAAACGAACAGCCTGTATATACATATATATCTATGTATCTGTATATATATACATATATATCTATCTATCCATCTGCATCTATTATTATAATAATTCGTATGCTGAATACGGTACTATATCTTTTAGTCACTGTATCATCGTCCAGCCACTAATCTGCATACCTACATATTCAATCAATAAAATGAGAAACAGTAATCAACTATAATTTCTTCTCCTTTTCACGAGCAAAGAGAAATCCGATTATAGAGGATTAAGTACAATCTGTCATTAAACTCGAACACCCAAGAACGTCCATTCATCTTCAAACTGCACCAAACAGGAGAAAGTTCCAAACCTCCCAACTCCCTATACGTACGAACACATATACACTCCTGTTCAAAAGTTTAGAGCGCGTTAGGGCTTCGAGAGAAATAACTGCTTCATTAAAAGTAAAAAATAAATATTACGATAAATATTACTATTCAACTATATTTAACTATTTTATAGTTGAAGCTGCAGTTTATTGTGTATATTTAGAAATAAATAACACTCGTTATAATGTTTTTATTTCACAGAAAAATGTACAGAACTTGTAAAAAGTAAAAAGTGGCTCAAACTTTCGAATGAGAGTTCTCTTTTCACATGTACTTATAAATAGACAGCAGATATGTATGTAACTTTATAGTTTTATGGAGATAATTAAACAAGTGAAACTCGGCAAGAAAATTATCTTTTATATTAAACGTTACAACGGATATTATACTTTGGATATTTTCTATACACAGAGTGTTCCCAATTTCAATGTCAACATTTCGGGGGCGTGTAAGGGGCCGATGAAAAAGAACAAGGAAAGAAGATCCTTCGAGATTTACTCGTTTTGCCTCATTTTAGAGGAAATCGCGAAAGATAATGACAAAAGGTTTTCGTTCTTTCACTTATTTATCCTGACAAACGGAATCGTAGCTGCAGTGCACCAAACACCACCAGAGCAATAATGTCAAACTGCAGTTATCAAATCAGATGAATATTAAAGCCCAGCAAGAGTCCAGCATTTTGTTATCACAGTATCTTCGTTAAATAGATGATACCATGCATAAATAAACGCAAATAGATAAGTGAGAAACGGAAACTTTTTGACCATTCTTTTCTATTTATTTTCTCCAAAATGCAGCAAAAATCAGCGAGTCTCTCAAAAGGACGCTTTTTCACGTTCGTGTTAAAAAGAACACGTTCCCGAAGTTCTGACATCTAAGTTGGGGACAGCCCGTATCTGTTTGCTAATTACGTGCGTTCTATGCGTATTTGCATCTTCGAATTTCACACAGAGGCAAAAAGATTCGCAGTTTACTTGCGAAACACACCAGTGACTTTGATCACCGCGGATGAAAAGTAATCGCGGTGGCGTGTTGTGGCCATTGTGAGGCGGCCGAAGAAAGCGAACGCGCGCGATCTCAACGCGGCGGAATCCTCTTTCCTCGAAGCTCGCGGAATATACGCGCCGAGGGAGCGGTGTGCACGTATCGCATCGGATTTCACGTGGCGTTTGCGGTTCGTCCGGCAATGGATACCCCGGTTATGGGTTACGGTTACGAGCGTCCATCGCAGCTTCTCGACGTAATTTTAACTGTGAACGATGGAGATTAGCCTGCTTAAACAGAGGCACGAAGAGGGAAGAGAAGGTTCGATGCGGAATTTCGCGCACGAAATTGCGGTTATCGCGACAGGTTCGTTCCGTGATTCGCGCTGATCGGCCATTCTTATATCTCAATCAGGCTGTTCCAGCCACGTTGCGTGTCGAGACGAGTAACGTCTCCCTCGTGAGATTTAATGGCTATTATGCATGGATATATTATTATGGTTTGATGCGTTTTAGGTACGATAGTGGAGGGAAACTTCCTTTCTCACGTTCGTAGTTTGATACTGGCAGGATGATTATTTGTAGCGTGATATTATGTTGGCGCGAAAGCTCGAGACAACGATATTTCCCAATTCGAATATTCTTAATATCGTTTCCCGATTTGAGAAAACCTGATCTTTATATTTTCCGCTTCTAATACTCCCAATATCTTTCTCTGATTCAAAACCCAATCAATCCTCCGATCAGTCAATATTTCCTATCGATATTTACCGTCTCGATGTTCCGATATGCCAATTAAAATTCTCTCAAATGGAAAATCCCCGACTGAAAAGAATTCCCAACACGTACTCTCAAAAGAACGAATTTCAACTAAATCCGCTATTCGTTCAAAAAAAAAAAAAAAAAAAAAAAGAAAAGGAACGCTCCATTGCTCTAAAATCCCAAAATTGTTCACCGCCAACCGTTTCAAACCAAAGGAATGCAACACGTAAAACACCCATCCACCCACACGATGCGACGCTAAAACCTTCTGAAAACTGATCAAACAGTATTATAACAAATTCGAACAGTAACGCGTACTACCCTGACGGCCTCGTGTGGGCAGTCGAGAGGAACACGAGCGTGTCTGGCTAAAGTTAGCTTGTCGCAGCTGCAGCTGGCGCGAACGCGTAGGATTCGCTAGTACATAAAGCGTGACAACGTCCGCTTCCTCGGTGCTAGACCCACGCTGTTCCTTCCCCTTGGCTCGCGTCCTGGCCAGCAACCGCGCGTAACGCGAGATTTCTTCGCGAAAACCAGCTCGCTTATACGTGTAACGCGCTTGTCCCTATCAACGAGTAAGTAATTACTCACGATGAACCGCGACCAACCATCTCTCTCTATTAAAAGGTAAGATAGACAGAGGCGCAGGAAAGACATAGAAGCGCGCGAGCTGATCCGATCACGCGAAATTACCAGATAAATTGGCTCGGATGTAATCGGAAACTTAATGGCCGCGATTAACCCCTCGACGAGGAAATTGCGGCTTAGGCCGGTGACGAGCTGCTCGCTTTTGCTTAGAAATTCTGCTGGCATGCTTGGCTCTTTCTTTTTCTCCTCGCTTTTCATTTTTTTTCTTTCTTTCTCAAAGATTCCTACAGTTCCTTTTTAATGGGCGCGCGAGTGTCGACTATTGTAATTGCGAGAAAACGATTACGCAGGATTTTTTGGTTCGAAAATGAAGGAGAAGGTTTAACTTTGATTGGCCCGATGTTTGATATTAATTGCGCGAGTTGAACGTGCGATGAGAAAGTTTTTACGGACTAGTCGATGGGGATCCATTCGAATCGCGTTTTTACTTTGGCCTTTATCGCGATTGAAACGGTGTACCAATAAGATTGGACACTTTTCCAGTTTCGATTGATCGAGCATGTGATTGCAGGAATCTGTGTTATCGGTTAGCTAGGTATTTTATCAGAGAATGAAACGTAATGTAATTAAACAGAGATTGCTCATCTTTCTCAAAAAGTAGCTTCACCAAAGGCGAGGATTTTTCCCTTCTCTTCGTTAGAAAGGAACCCGTTAATATCGTCCAACGGAAGGATAAAGAAAAGTTGATCTGTACCTAAAAAAAAACTCAGGATTTCTTACTTTTGTATGAAAAATGGAACTTGGCGTTTTACCAAAACGTTATATAAGTTCTCTTATTTTCGTCCAATTCGCGCAGTATCGGTTCTGACTCTTCGGATGACCCTGATGGCGCCATCTACCAGGAAATCCAAAGACCGCGCGAAAATTCACCCTCGAAGAATCTCTTTCCTATCTGTCCAATACCGATTAAGTATTCAAATTTATTCCCATCGATCTATCAATTTTCTCTTCCTACGAGATTTATCGCCGACATTCAAATCTGACGACGTTGAAGTTAATGATTAATTCATACCAAATGAAAGAAATCATCGTGCATTCTAACGAGGATGGCAGACAAGATGGCATTAACGCATCTATTTGCGTAACTAAACGGTTTTTGCAAATTAATTCAACCTTCCCGCTGGCAGACGGAAAAATTCTTTACACGCCTCTCAGTTTTACAGTCGCAACGGCCCCTCAGGTGAAACGCATTACGAGGGAAGTCCAACAGCGAAACGGCCGAGAAGAAAGGCGACCCGGGATCCGCGTGGACATTTTTTCGCGAAAACACGCGTTTCTGGATAATCGAAGGCAGAAGAAGAAGTCCGACAATGGCATCGTCCCGAAGAGGATCGATAAACGAGCAAGACATTCAACGACCCCTCTTCCCTAAATGGCCACGATGAGGCTGATACCATTAAGGGCATGGCGCGAGTTACGCTTCCATTCGCACAAACTCGTTGGAATCACAATCGAATCCCCGTAATGATCGATCTCTGTAGAGCGAAAGAAACACATCGAAAGCGGTTCCCATTCTTCTTTGATATATCAACACTGGAAGGAACCAAGCTTTATCGTCTTTGCAAGGTAGCCTTAATATATTATAATCTTTGCAATCGTGCAAATGTTTTCGACTAAATTAATTTTGTCTTTTGTTTCGTTAAATTGGAAAAAATCAAGTATCCAATAGGGAAATCCAGATGTATACGATAAGGTGTAAGTTGATCCAAGTTAGATAACGTATCTATGTATTATAACGTAGTATAGTTAGTTTAAATGAACAGATAAATAGTAATGAAAATAACAGAATAAACGTTAATAGCTTTATTGAAACTCGCGTGCAATTGAAGACTCATAATTTACTTCAGATATCGAAATTTTACTAAAAATAAAAAGGTGCGCCAAGATTAGAGGTACAAGGTATTGGAAGGGGAAGAGAGAGAGACGAAATATGGTACTTACCTGATTGTCCTTTCTTTTTTCTTACGTAAAAAATTTACAAATGTTACATCTCTTCGTTCGAGTCTTTTTTCTTATTGGTTGATTATTTGTGTGCAGTGAAAATGTTCAAACGAGGTAGGTAGAAATGATGTAGCTGTTGATTCGTGGATCGTGTAGATGGCGTCTCTGGTAAGGGCACGCATCGTTCTTCCGACCATACAAACAAACGATAAGAATTCATGGTAATCCGAAAGAATTGCAAATTTCATATCGAATAGTTGGAAAATTTAATTTACAAGGGATAAGCGCGTTTGAGCATTATTTTCATAAAACTGGACTCAAATTGCGAGCACCAATCGACACGAACAAATTCCGCAACAATTCGTAAGTGACATCGATCGTTCTTCGCTTCAAATTGAAACTTACGTTAATTTTTAATCGAAACATAGATTACCAATTTCAAATCGATCGAAAAGAAATTTACGAAAGACGAGTTGACTAAAAAGGAAGTTGGAATATAAAAATTCTCGACGAATCACCGTCGAGATTCGAGAATTTGCTCAGACTCGTGGATCCTCGCTAATTGAGATCAGCCCATTAAAATTCATAATCAGACGTATTCGTAAATATATATAATTGAACACTCGAAGACCAGGCAACGTTCAATGTTTCACCAG
The DNA here is from genome assembly GCF_014825855.1 of Bombus pyrosoma. NCBI lineage: Eukaryota > Metazoa > Arthropoda > Insecta > Hymenoptera > Apidae > Bombus > Bombus pyrosoma. The sequence continues at coordinate 8,975,092 of NC_057774.1, forward strand.
TTTATTAACCCTCACATTTCCATCCCTCTCTTATTGCCTATTGTCCGTTGTTCCGCCGGTTGTGACGAGCTAAAAGAAGCAGGGAGGAGAACTCCGTCGTGTGTCTAGTCGCGAAAACGTTCGGGGTAAAAAACTTAGAGGTGTGTTTCACGATTCTTAAAGGAATCGACACAAAATGAACGATCGTGTGCGGTAACGAAAAGGTTCCGCGGTGGGCGTTCACCGGTGCTGTACAAATATTGTCGTTCAAAGTGATGTACAAAAGGAATCGCGTAATCGAAATCGAACGACGATTTTCTTCTTCTTTTTCCTCTTCTTTTTTTTTTCTTTCTTGTTATGTTATAAAAGGGATACCGGAAGAAAGAAGCAGGGGATCGAAGGTTCAGAAAAATTGTGCGTTTATTAGAGAAGATGACGCTCGACCAATTTCACCGTAATTCACTTCTTTTTCCACCGGCGTTTCTCGTTTCTTGCCCCGTCTTCGCGCACATCAACCCCCGCGTCATTCTTTTCCATCCCCGTTTCCAGGGGCAGATGCTTTAGCGAGGAATCGCTTCGTGTCTCGTTGCTTCCGGTAGAAGTCGCCTTTTCCTTCGTATTTCATCGACATACACGTCGTGCGTACGTCAATATCGTTTCACGACTGAACAGGGACGAGGAGGAGGAAATGATTGGATATGATCGTATATAAAAATCAGTTTCTGTCCACCATAATCGTTCTCTTCTTCGTTTTAGAGATGTGTTTAAATGAGATCACGCGTGAAACGACAGTGGTCAATGGGAGGAGAAAGGATGAACCGTTTCGTCGTTATTTGATCGATCAGTCGGAGGGTGGAAAACAACGAGACGGGGGTTGTAAAGCGTCTGCTTCTGCCTGTGAAATGCTCGATCGCGAATGATGTCTTCTCGCATGGGGAATTGGAATACGGAAGAATGAAAAAATCGTCCGATATTTGTCTCTCTTTCTCACCTTTGCGCTCACTCCCTCCCACTCTCTCCCGCCCTTTCTCTCCCCCTCGTGCGCGCGATTCGCACCCTGCCACCATATTTATAATGCCGAACATATGTAGCACATGAGTGTGTGTGTGTGTGCGCGCGCGCGCGCGCGCGTGTATGTGTTTGTTTATGTGTAGGTGAGATTTCATATATATTTATAATATATATATATATATTCTTGTTTTGGATTCTTTTTATATTCATATATATATATTATGTATATTCATATATTCGCATGTATAATTAGTTTTATCCTCCTTCCTCCGCCATCGTGTTTACTATCTAGAATATTATCTACAGGGCAGTAGCCAACCGCTGTGACTGACTGTACGAACTTTTTTAGTATTTTTCACTCTTTGCTTTTTTTATTCTCTGCTGTTTTTTCCTGTGCAATCGGCTCGCGACGATTTCGCGCGTCTTTCCCCTAAGCGTCGCTGATCGACGAGTTTCGGGCGAGCGATTTCTCTTTTTATTTTTTTTTTTTTTTCTTTTTTTATTCTTGGCGCAGCCACGTGGCCAGGGGCGTATTTCAACCCTGCGTCGTTATCACGGGAAAGTAAAGATTATAGAAAATTTGTGGAACAAGAAGAAAGTGGTAGTATCAAATGAAAGTGTCGATACAAAGAACTGTAGACTCAGATTTTTAATCGTTTTTTTACTTTTTTCGCTTTTTTTCTTTTAATGCTTACGTTTTGTTGTTGTTTCTTTTGGTTTGCAAGGTCAGGGATGAAACAGCGCGAACACAGAGGAACGTGACTCCAGTTCAGGTGTCCATCGGTTTTATTTTTACTCGTGGTCGTTGGATGGGTAAATTTGTGCGGTTCGCGAGAGCGATGTGGAACCCTGGTCACGTGTCTGTTCATGTGCGTGTGCTGGAGCGCGTGTCTCGTCCGAGGCACGCTTAAATTCGGTTCGTTTCCGCTTTCGCAGTTCCACGCTCATTCCTCGTTTTCTTTATTTTACTCTTATCTTTTCCTCCTTTCGAGCGCGCTGCTGTGAGATCCATCGTGGTGAGATCAACTTGTCGAACGTTCGACCGCGTAAAGTAACAGCCTTTAAACATCGATTAAGTACCTTCGATAATGAATCGCGGGTGTAAAAAAAATTTGTCGGTCGTTTACACAGCGTCGAACAATCTCCGAGCGAGCTTGAACGTCTGGCGCGAGAATCGAAGATATCGCGTCGCGTTCCAACTTCTTCGATCGTTCGCCGTCTTTGTAAAAGAAAAAAAAAGAAGAAGAACGAATGGTATCCGTTGCATTGCCTCGTCGATAAAGTAACGAAATTATGTTAACAAGGACTTTGTGCACCGATAGGAGACGAAGAAACGTCACGCGACGCGATACTCCGTTCTCGCCGTCGCATCGACAGTACGACGAACGATATTCCAAATGTCAGTTGGAACTCGCGGTCCAAGTTGAAAACTTTCTCGCTTAGGCCTTTTTCTTTCATCCACGCCATCGTCTTCGAGCGATTCTGACTAGATCGTGCATCATTTTTACTCCTCGTTTCCTTCGTTTCTTGGTCATCCACGTGTGGCGTGTTCGATCCACGGTGCGTCTCGCTGGCAGTAACTTGGTGTACGCTGTTCGGGGACGACGAGCTGCTTCGTTCATTAGCTGCTTCGAAAATAGAAGTGAAACGGCTTCCAGGTTTGCAATGTGGCAGGCGTCGATGAGGGAAGATCGTCGAGGATTTCTTTCTTCTTCTCTCTTCTTCGTCTTTTGCATCTTTCCAAAGAAGAAATTTTCTACTTGCGCACGATGCGATTCGATCGGTCGATTTGGTTGATCTTTGGCTGTGTTCCGATGGGTATTCGATAATAAAAATGGTATCTGTGTATTCTCTAACTCTTTTCAAACGAAGTTCTTTACAGAGTTTTCGTTTGTTGCTGGAAGATATCGATGCAAAACGGAGAAAGTCGAAGGGATGTCGGAATGCAAGGGGCTGAATTAATTAAATTTCAATTAGCGATCGGATTGTCGAGGCGCGTAGCCTCTGGGTCGATCTCGAATCGCCGATGCAACGCGGCATGTTTAAAGAAACGGCGATTAAACGAGGCAGAACGTTCAGAGAATAGTGTCGAGGGTTCGTTGGATTAGCGATTCAAGATCGAGTACATGAATTTGACAAACAAATTCGCGAACCTGCTTACGTTTCTACGATGCTAGTGCGATGGTAATAAAATACTTCACAACGCCTCCGTAATTGAATTATGCCAACGTTCTTTGATATTCTTTGACCTGGTATTCTACAGTCGAACGACATACTTATCATCGAACGAGTATTCCACGAGCGAGGCCCATTTACCATTTATTTGCTAATAAATTACTTCGATCTGTTCATGGTCCCGTTGCAGAAATCGCGTTTTGTGACGAGACGAACCGTACGTCGCCGATCTTCGAGTTCGTCTGTCAGATTACAAGTAAGGATGCCATCAAACGTGCAATATGTATATATATATGTATATATTTATTGTCAATATTCAAGGCTCTCAATATCATTGTACGTATAAAGAGATGCTCGGACGATCGATAGATATCGTCAATAAATATTGAACATACGAGAAAATACGGTTTGTCGCAATAAATATTGACGATACGTCATCATTGATGATACCATCAATATTTATTGACAAGCCGCAATGATGTTGAGAATCTTGAAATATTGACATTATTGATCGTCTGAGGGCACCCTAAGACCAGACGAAATGTCACTCATTTTTCTATGAAAATAATCTCCGCCTCTATTAACAGAGATCCGTTTCATCGTCAACAAGACATTGAGAAAAGAGTGTCTTCTTTTAATGGGAGCCTCGTCACGGAATATTCGTCGTTTCGCTACTCTTTCGTCGATATTTCGGGGGATTCTAAGTATCCAATAATCGATTCTATCAACGACGATCGTTTCCAGCGATGGATATTGCTTCGGCGATTTTCATTTCTTCGCGCGTCTCTTGGAGCATGCAGAGCCCCCTGTGCTGCGAGAACTCGGGTCATTGTCTGTCTTGTGCAATTTTAATCACTGAAAAGTAGGATTGAACAATATCGAATGCTCTTGCACAACCGAGTACATATTATTAGTGAAATTCTACGAATCGCAATTTCACAGGTTTGACGAATACAGTTTGACAAATGTAAGCTTGGCGATGAAAACACTTAGAGGTTTACAAATTACAAATCATCTGGACGTGACACCGTAAAATTTGTCTACGACCTAGAAATTGTGACTTGTCAAAATTCGCTAATATCGTTATCGTGCAGGATCCTGATGTTTTGAATGACTCTATCGTCCTAACGAAATATGAGAACATAATCATCGCGACCCAAGTTCCAAACGATTCTATCGCAGGAAATCCCTCCAATCTCGAGATCTTCCCTAACTCGTACGATGAAAGAGGTTCGACCGAATAGAGCGAGAAAGAGAGAGGGGTTGAAACCAGGGGACGAAGAAAAACAATGGTAGAAAAGAAGAGAGAAAAAAGAAAGAAGAGAGCTCGAGAGCGGGCAGAGACAGAGAAAAACACGACTGATTCGTTATCGAGCAAGGGGTTGGGGTGCTTATGGTTATGTTTGTGTATGGCGGGAGGTTGGGGGGGGGGAGAAAGAGAGAGAGATAATCGGCGATGATCAGTCGCTAAAAACGATGGAAATTAGGAACTTCCTTGAAAGATGAACGTCATCCCCGACCGACCCGCGTGTGTATGTGTTTCTGTGTTCTCGATTCTTCGATCTATACTCGTGTGTCACGCGTGAACGAGCGTGTGTCCATAGTGTCCTGGAAGAAAGAGTCGATGGATCAACGCGACGTATACGCGATCCTTTCATGCTGCTCTTTCCTTTCTCTTCTCTTTTCATCCTAGTCCTTGCTCCTTTCTTTTCAATTTCTCGTCGTTCCTCTTCATCTAGTTACTTTTATTTATTTAGTTCAGTCCATCGTCAAGTTCGTGCACGTTGGCCCCGATGTGGCATCGCGTGGAAGAGCGAATCGTGAGTTTCGCTTCGGAAAACTTTTTATTTCCTCTTTCTCCTGTATTCTCCGACGAGAGGAGAAAATCTTCGAAATCTCCGCACGCGTGAGATCCCGATTTTTATTTCATTCTATTTTATTTTATTTTATTTTACTTTATTTTATTTCTTTTTTTTTTTTCATTTTCTTTCTTTTCTTTGTTTGCTTTATGACGAGGGCAGAGAGATTCGTCGAGGCGCGACATCTTAGAGCTGATACTATTCCTTGTTGTTTTCACGCCGATGTCCTCCGGCTTTCGTCGTCATCGGCCAGCGTTGACAGCGTCGCGGCGTCCCCAATGTCGCCTCGGGGCTACCTACTGAGAGACGGAGGCTGTTGGTCCGCTGCCACCCCATCGTCCTTTTTTTTTTTTTTTTGGTCGTTGAACGAGCGATTACGTGGTGGACCTCTTCCCCTTCGACTTGGCCGTGTTGCCGTGTTCCTGATTGCTCGATCCTGTCGTTCCGCTGCTCAGTCTCGCCGCCCGTCGATAGATCTCGCTGTTTACGAAACGGGGATACGAGTCCCGGTGCATCAGGGTATAGATCTGCAGCTGGGCCTCGTCGAAGGTGTTCGGCGTTGGCTGCACCATGTTACGGTTCACTATTTCGCGCACTCGCGAGTCCAGGCTCACCTGAAAATTGCGGGCGTGTGTTAGAAGCGTTGTTCGCTACAACTAGACGTCGCAATTGTTAGACGGCAAATTTTTTAGATCATGCTATAGGGGTTAAAAAGTGTGTTTAATTAGAAAATTTTGGTTACGAATAATAATTACTATTATAAAAATCTTTTTGATTACCGGTAATCATTATCTATTACGAGAATTTTATTTTAGTGACGGATAACCGTTATCGATGACGGAAATTTAATTTTGCGTACCAGCAACCGATATAAATGACCGGAATTTTTTTTGATCACCAGTAACCTTTATCGATAACGGGAATTTTATTTTTGTTACTAATAGCCATTATCGATGACGGGAATTTAATTTTGTTTACCAGTAACCAATATAAATGACCGGAATTTTTTTTTAGTTACCAGTAGCCGTTATCGATGGTCTGAATTTTATTTTGGTTACCGATAACCATTATCGACGGCAACAATTCTTTCTGGTTCACGTATTCGGCTACTGTCGATTGTTATTACTGATAATTGGTATATATGTTGTCGACAACGTAGACGATATTAATTATAAAACTTGTACATTTTTATTAACGATGAAAAAAGACGGTATGAAAATATATGAAACAAAGAATAGGATGGAAGATATCGCAGTAGAGTATTTGTATTAACACTTTTGTTTCGTATATTTTTATGTTCATCTTTTATTTAATAAAATATATAAATTTCATAATTTTTATCAATGAATATTAATTGTCAGTAATTTAGGAACAATCGACTATAGTCGAGCGTAACGAGAAAAAGCTTTTGTCATCGATATTGGTTAGCTGTAACGAAAAAAAAAATTCGAGCCATCGATTATGGTTATCGGTAACCAAAATAAAATTCGAGCCATCGATAATGGTTTCTAGTAACGAAAAAAAATCCCGGTCATCTGTATTGGTTAGTGATAATTAAAATTAAATTTTCGACATCGACGATGGTTACTGCTGGCCGAAAACAATTTTAATCATTCATAATGGTTATTCGTAATCAGAACAATTAGAAATTAATATTCTTTAATCATTTAATTTTTGAGAAATGATTCGTTGATAATTGACTTCGCTTTAAATGAAAATTAATTTCTACTCGGTGATTAAGAAAGTGTGTAAAATAACTGCTATTTTGAATCTCTGGCTAGAAAGGTCGCCTCGATATTGTGCGATTCGTGAGATCGTATAATGCCGCGTTTATGCCGTGAAATCGCCATGATATGACGTCGCGTTGTTCGTCTGCACTGAACATTAAAGATGCGATAAAAATGCAAACTAAGAGTAATGTAAACATAATTGTAAAAATATTTAATTAATTTTTGGATTGTTAGATTTTTAGATTTGCATAAATACCTGTTAGCTTAGATTTTTAGAATTTCTCCGAGTCTAATTATTGTAGTTTGAAAGACTATTTGGATCTGCCAACGATCAAAGCGATAGGATAATTGTTGTTAAAACGATATTGTGTAGTTCCCTTCTGTTAAAGAAATTTTGAAATCTTTCAAGAGATATATCTTTGAAAGAAATTTCTGTCCCTACAGATGTTTGAACCGAGCTTTCTCAGGTGATGCAACGACGGTGTTTGACTCTCGATAACGAAAGCGATAACGATGCAGACGATCGGTCATTTGTACAATATTCTACAGATTACGGTATTTACCCGGCGTATTCGTGGGCGGCAGATGCCTACTCGATTCTTTCACCGAAAACAAACACTTTACGGTAGTACAAAGGAAGTTTAACTAGGCCCTTAAAGAAAAGACGCCAGTATTTATTCTTTCTTCCAATCTACTAAACCTTTCAAGCTTGAATTGTGTCGAGTTTTACGTTATCAATAATTCCAATAAAAATTTAAATTAAAATTATTCGAAATCTAAATTAAATTAAATTTTCCATCTTGAAACTTCGTCATACTCTGCTCGCGTGCAGGTGCAAAAATGAAAGATCATTGGTAACAAAGCCTGGATATCGTCGTAATAAATCAAACAGTTTAATATGGCTAAGCCTTAAATTAATCAAATTCTTCGTCCCAACTTAACTCGTTAACTTGGCTCAGCTTCACAAACTTCTTATCGAAAAAAAATCTACCGCTCTCGCTTCGCTAATATCACGCTATAAAATTTGATTACACAAAGATCTAATTTTATAATACGCATTTGCAAAGTTCCATCCGCTACCTAGACTCTAATCGAAAAATCATTTAATAAATGAAATTGCTAAGAATCCGCACAAAATTTACCACTAATTTACTTAGTTGATCTAGCCTGAAACTAAATAACACAATACAAAATACAAGCATCACGAACCTCTTTCTCCGAGACTGTGGATATGTAACGATCGTAGATGTAGCGTGCGTTCTCTTCGATCTTCTCGGAATTGCTCTCGTGTTTCAGTTGCTCGCAAGCGAGCCAGAACGCGATGTTCTCCTCGCTGTACTCGCTGAGGAGGAACTCCCTGAAGAATTTACGGCCCGCGTCGCTCCTCATCAGTTTATCGAAGGACGAGCCCCACGATCTGATCTCGTCCAGGTTGCACTCCACGTTTCCATCGAGACCATCCAAGCCGTCGAGTCCGTTCCCCGTGTCGCACAATTCGCTGTGTTCCACACCCGAGTTCCCTTTCTTCTTGCCCTGATCGATCGCGCCTCCTGCGCCTGCCGAATTTCCCCTCAACGCCGACAAACTGTTAATTTTGATTTACGATTCCTTTTAGTTTGGATTTCGATAATCGTTCGAGATGGTTTTCGGAAGTATCGAGGGTTGGATGGTCGTAGGTAAATTCTTACGCATTTATGAGAAATATCAAAGTGCTAGAGACGTACGTTGGGACAGGAAATATCTGAGGTGGAGGGCTTATTATATAATATTTCGTAGGTGAACCGATTTCTGCTTGGATCTTATCTCTCTTACTTCTGTGTTTATAGAAACATGAGATTGGTTAAATATCCAAATACCGGTGTGATCATAGGGGTAGGTTTGGAAGAATCGATTTTATACCGTGATTCGAAGGTTGTTTTTCTCTTTCTCGGGTGCTGAGGGTGCTGAGTATGATTGTACGGCAGGGCAAATACAGCCTTTTGTTGGTCGGTTATTTCATCTGAGTAAAGTTATTTAGGGGGAGAAGAGTTTGTGGAGTGATTTGAGGGTTGTTTCTTTTGGTGCGAATGTGGTGTGGATTCTACGATAATAGATCTTTTCGGTGATTGATTATTTTATTCAAGCGAGGCTGTTTGCAGGGAAGAATCGACTTTTTATTGTCATTTGAAAGATTCTTCTTCGCGAGGGTGCTAAATGCGATTGTATGCTAATGTAATTCGTTCCTTTGTCGATGGACTATTTTATTCGAGTAAAGTTTCTAGGAGGAGAAAATCCAACTTTCAGTTCTTTTTCCAATCCAACTCGCGTGAGTGATAAACCACGAACTGCAACGGTCCTTCTTTCAAAAACTGAAATTTCCTCCGCGAATTTTAACACAACGAACGAACCGGTTCTTCTTTCACAAACCACAAACCGAATAATCTTCCACGAAACGAACGAACCATGCAGGCGTGTCTTTCCTCGTTACACTCATTTACTATTAATTTCAATAACAGCAAAGAGAAAGATACCAGATACCGTAAAAACCACCGGGAATTACCTCAAAATGCCCATTTCACCGATTCAGAAACTCGAAACTCGTAAAACAAACGATCCACGGTTAACCACTGCAATTCGACCGACGATGGCCACGGAACCGTAAAAACCAGGCCAAAGGAGAGGAAAATTCACAAAGGAAGTGGAAAAGAAAAGTAAAGATCCCGCGACGCGTGCCAGAGAAAAAACTACAAACCGAGACGAAACGGAACGAACGAAAATAAAGGAGACTCTGTACGGTTTTCTCCGCGCGACGGGACGAGCTCCATTATTCCGGAAGCTCGCTCGTTTCGTTTCAGTCGGCGACGATAACGCGTTGGAAGAGCCCGTGAGTTTCGTGGATAAACAAGCAGATAGCGATGGAGAAAGACGCGCGAGACATCCAGTCGGAAAAACATTTCCCCCAGTCCGCCAGATTTCCGCCGAGAATGGACACGTGTTACGCATCCGGCGAGGGTTCCGTGCCAGCCACCGCGTAATCTATCGACCCAGGGGCGGTTATCGCCCGACTGAAACGGTCTGCCGTTCCAAAAAATTCGACCAACGCCGCGGCGAGTCCGTTTGCTTATCGTACGAATGCCTTTTTATTCGAGAGGGGATATTCACAGAGACTCTGTTCCGTTTCTTCGTGTATAAAGAGGCAGATCTATGGCTACGAGTTGTTTGTTTCGCGTGGAGGAGCGTGAGATTGGTGGATGTTCGATGGGCATTAGGGTGGATTTTCTCGGGGCTGTAAAAAAGTTTGCCAGTCGATCGATGCTGCTATATCGGTCAAATAAGAAGTTTTGCTTTAAGCCGACGGGTTTCTGTTTTATTATCTCTTTCCTCTTGGAATATGAATTTTGAATTTATCGAGTCGACGATATTTGCGGTTCCCTTTTGTCGCTTACGTTAAGGGATGCTGGTACGAATATGTATTTGCGGAATGAGATGCTTTAGCGTGGAGCGTGGTTTAAACTTTATCGTCGACTTCGTTCGAGGAGATGAATTCGCAGAAACTTATTGGGTCTATGATATCTTCAGTGTCTGTTTGTCAGTTGCAAGTTGGATAATCGATAGACGATGTGACGAATATATTGGTGGAATGAAAAGTTTCAGAACGACGGTATTCTAACTTTGATGGATTTAATTTTTGTTAGATTCTACGTTTCAAGGTAGGAATTTTAAGTAACGTATCAAGCCGATGGTATCTTTAGTTTCTCTTTGTCGATTGAAAGTTAGGTGAGACACGAAAATCTTTTCCGATATTTTCAGCAACGTGAATGGAGGTTGATCTTGTTAAATGGGATTTTCAATTTATTTCGTGAGAATCAAGAGGAATTGCGCCATTCGTCTGCGTTAAAATATAGTAAGATGGTACGGATGGAAAAGAAGAAATAATTTGAACGAACGCAGATGGCCTGCTTACCAATTATGCCTGCGTGCAGCATGAAACACAGAAAGAGTGTATATAGGTACGGCTGTTCTTCGATAAATAGGTCGTAGCTCCGTTTTAAAGACAATGGACTGACGTCGTTTCGCTTACGATTATATTACGAAACGCGGCGATAATGGCTTGTCACGCGGCAGGATACACGAGTTATCGCGGGACGGTTTCGAGGATCGATCGTCGGTTGCCACCGTCTCTTCTTTTCCGCGATGGACGGATGAAAACGTTCGATCGACTCGTTGCTTTCAAGTCGAGCGCGTTTCAACTCGAGATTTCTAGTAAAAGTCCGTTTTTTCTCTTTCTTTCTTTTTCACACGCTTATGACGAGTCGAGGTCAGCTTATTGTCTTTAATGAGATGCTCGGGACATAAGCGTGGATGCATTGCAGGAAGAGTGACATGTACTAAGCGTGAAGCGTCGTGAGGACGAAAGTTGTGGAATTAATAATTGAAGTTGAGAATTGTATTTAACCGAATCGGATAGCTGGTACGAATAAAAGGTAATGGCTTTTTGTATAAGCACAGTCATTGAATTAATTGTTACAAGTTAAAACATTCAGTCTTCGTGTAATATATTACTACTAACTAATATTAGCAGTTGACCAATGCAAGTGACATCGGTGTTACCAATCGCGGGAATCGCTATCTTCTCGTACGAACAATCTTTGTCCCTTTAAATTTAACGCTCATCTAATACCATAAGAATCTAGATGATCATAAAGTAACTTTATAATTAGATTTAAATTAGGTTACTTAATCTCAGACTAGCCAATTTTCATTCGTAGTTCGTATCTTCTGAGACAAACGACGCTAATAGTTTTCATCGCATAAGCTACGCAACGTAAGTGAACTAACCCACTATAAAATCAGATAACTCGTTTCGAATTACCAACATCGCCTACCTATGTAACAGTGCCAATTGAAGCTCAATAGCTCTATATAAGTCTAAATGATAACTAACAAAATAATTACTACGATAAAAGGGCAGCTGAATAATAACCAACAACGAAAATAATCAGCCTAGTACCAGCCGAAAATCAAAAACCAAACGTATCTAACGCGTGATAACAATTTTGAGAAAATGACAAGGGCTTAATGATAAAGAAAAACTACGTGACCTTCCACAAACTTTGTCAAACCATTGGTGAAAAGAAAAAGCGGGATGTAGACAGGCACATTAATACCACGAGCAACTACAACACCAGCACCAGCACAGGCAACAGTTGTCCTTCTTCAAGCGGCCCATGATTCCGGATGACTGGCGTTGCTGTTGCTGCTGCGGCTGCTGCGACGAGGGTGGCTGCTGTTGCTGCTGCTGTTGCTGCTGCTGCGAGGACTGCTGCGAGTTGCCCGACGATCCGCTCGCCTGGCTTTGGCTCTGCGCGCGGAGCCGGCACCCACCGGCGACACCCTCGCCACCCCCTGCCCCGTGACTAACGTCGATCCCCATTGCAGTTGCACCGATTCCGCTCGACATCTGCAAACGATATCTGCGCTGGTCAGCCGGCCCTATCCCCAGCTCCGGAACCCATCATCGCTCCATCTCGCTAAAAATACACAGGCGCGCACGCCGAGTCACTGGAGCAACCGATCGACGCTCTTCGGCCTTTTCGCGACCTTAACCTTCTTTGTCACCGATTCGCCGAGGACAAAATCTTACGGTGGATTAGCATCGCGGTGTATTCCATTTTGCATGGAAGAAATTCGATGGTATAGTTTTCAGAATTTTCTTTGGAAATATTTACGAGAATGTTTAGTGGGATTAATTGAGAGGCAGCGTACAAACTATAATTACAGGCTGAGATGAATTGAATAAACGATGAATTGGATCGGACCAAGTACTCGTGTGAGTGGAATCAAGAAGATTGGAACGGTATATAGTCTTCGAGGAAGTTAGGGAAGACAAGTTTGGAATATGAAAAGCTTGATGGTAGGAAAGCAGGAACGGTAAACGGCGAAAGAGGAATTGGATTGAAAAGAAAACTTGGGGGTAGAGTGGGAAGAAGTGGTAAAGAATACTATATTCTTCGCAATATTCTTGGGAAGAGTTTGAAATGTGCAAGACTTAATTGAGGAAAAGCGGTAGGAAACGCGAATTGGCTTGGAAAGGGAACTTAGAGACGTGATAAGAAAAATTCTGATCGAAATTAATGAAAGCCGAGTAATAGCGAGTTGAGGGAGTAAATTGAATTGAAAGAGAGGGCTTAGAAACGGGACAGAGAAAATTACAAAAGGGAACATCCTTTGGAATCTTCTTTGGAAATTTTGGAAATTAAAGAAACAATGTGGTACGCTCTTTAGGTTTCTCTTTGAAAGTTTCGAAATACCCCTTTGAATTAATGAAAGAATTAATGACAGAATTAACGAAAGGAACGGTAGATTGGATTGGCAGGGAAACCTTACGAGTAGAATAAGTGAATTTGAAGGAAAGAATGCTCTTTGGAATTCTCTTTAGAGATCACGGAAATCGTATTTAGAACGTTGGAAATTTATTGAGAGAAAGATGGTAAGAAAAGGATAGAAGACGAGGATATTTGTCATCTTCTTCTAAAATTTTGGACACTGCGTGATAGAATCGATAAGAGAAAACAGTGACAGGGATGATAAATTTGAAGAATCTAAATGAAGAATGTAGAAATGGAATAATTTGAAGTTTGTCAGGAGAGTGAAGAGACACGGGTAGACCAGCTTTATGGAGATTAGGTGACAGGAGTCGATTCGAAATCAGTGTGACTGTTGGTAATAATGAGCGAAGATTGACTGCGGAACTCTGTGTGCGCTCGAAAGCGACGATTCGAAATCACATTGTAGATTCTGATTGCTACGTTAGTATCAACGACGAAGGATTTATCCTCCAGAGAGTTTTGATTAGGGGAATCCGATTAGGAAACGCGGAATCGACGAACAGAGGAATGCCGTTACTACGAATGTACCGTCTTATAGAAGTGTGTGCTAATTACAGTCTACAGTCGGTAATAAGGAAAGTGGTTAATGAACGTTTCCTTATTACATCAAAGCCTTAACTGTAGGTAGAACTACCAAGTCTATCAAAATGTGGGATTTTACATTTCTTTCTTTTGCGACTGCAATATTTGGCAAAATTTGACAAAATTAGAAAACTAGCGACATGATATATATATATATAATAGGTTGTAATTAATATCATTTATCGTATTTTAAATCAAATTATTTATATACGGAATACTTCGATACGCTTAGGTTGATGGTTCTTGAGTTAGAGGGACCAGCGATAAGAATATAATTATATTTCAAAAATAAAGAAAATACAGTTGTCATTCTGCATCAACTATTATTTTGATTTAGTATTAAGAATTTTCCTTAAGCAAAGAGATTTATTTAGCAAGCGAAGGAATTTATTTAATAAAGAAGACTGTGTATTCTCTGAGAAAGCAAGGAAACTCTTGTTCGTTTGGCAATAGATTTGAATAGGCTGAAAGTTTCGAAGTCGAATTTAATCAAGGTAGAAAGCACGCACGTGATTCCATTCGATATTTTAGAATATCAAAGCATTGAATCGACGTGGCCAGAAAGAGGCTGCATCCACGTATCGGGGATAGCTTTTATTAAAAAAAAAAAAAGAAAAAAAAAAGAAAAGGGTTAACTATGGGCTAGTGTATGGCACGTACCAAAACTTCCTCTTTCTTTCTCTCTTTATCTCTCGCCTCGAATGTATTTGAACACTTGAAAAACATCACAGTCGGCTCGCACGCGGAAACACGATAAAGTCGTTAAGCTCTAATTGAAACAACCTGACCGTACGGTAATTGACACATAAGCTTTCAAAAGCCGACCAATTTGTTTGGATACGATTGTCGCACGCTCAGCTGCACCTATCGATCCGTTCGTATCTTCGAAGTGGACACGGAAACGATGAATTCAAAATCTCACAGGAAGCTAGTGAAATTCGTGAAACGCTGCACGCCACGAAAATTCTTCAAAATTTTGAAGAATTTCTCCAAAGGTGCCGGAAAGAATGTTTAAAAGAGTGCTATATAGAAAGATTCCAAAAAATCCCAAAGAACTTATGAGAAATCTCAAACACGAAGAAGATCGTAAAATGTATTCATCGCAAAGATTCCAAAAGGTCGTCGAGGTGTGATCGAAGTAGCCAAAAATTTTCAAAACTTTCAACAAGAATTCTAAGATACTCGAATCATTAAGATCCTACAAGGTCTTCGAGATCTCAAGCTATCGAAGTATCCTAAACTTACAAAATCTTCGTAATGTTCTAAAAAGAATTCTATCAAATTTCAACAATTAAAATTCCGAAAGATCTTCAAGCTTTGCGGGGTATCGAAATACCTGAAATTTGACAAATTTCCAAAAGCAAAGAGACCGTCGAGATCGCAACAAGTTCTCGAGGTATCCGATTATCTTGAATCGAAGGAATTAACCCCTCCACTAAGGCGAAATCTCGTGGATCGCCTCTTCACTGATCACAATCGCTCTCTCTTCCTCTTTCTTTCCCTATTCGCTTTATTTTTACGCGGCGGTGTATATCGATGATCCGCTTGGCGAGCAGCTTCGCCACGATAACGCGTTCGAGAGTCGCTTATACGGGCTGTGGGCACCGATTGATAAACAGCAGGCCTTCGTGCGGCGCGTGTGCGTGCACGAAGATGGAAGATCGAAGCGTTTGGAGACGAAAACGCGTGCCGGTTCATTGCCATTGCGAATCGCGGTCGCGAACGCGATTTTCGCCGATGACGGAGCGGACAGGCGGAAGTGGAGGGGTGAAAATCGAAGCTGCCACGAGAAAAGCGCGTCTGACGGCGCTCCGAGGAAGAATTCATAACTCGGCGAGTGTTGGAAGACGAATTCTCTTGGAAAAAATTGCAGTCTACTTATAAATTGGAGAATTATCTATTTAATTTTGACCAAGGTTCGTTTAATCTCAGACTAAGTTATGATGGTTGGAAGAATCATTCGATTCAATTGATTTAATTCGAATACTTTAGGGGAAGCGGACGTGTTGCATGATGTTAGGATATATTAATCTCGTCGAACAATTTTGTTTCGTTTGATAATTAATTGGAAATTTATTTATAGGTTGTAAATGTTATTTAAGTTAAGCTGCATTGGTCGATGCGATAAAAGAGGGTGTTAGAGTGGTTTCAGAAGGTATTGTTTGTAAGAACTTAGATTAGAGATGTAAAGAGGAAAATGTTTATATATTGAAAGCTATTTTTGGAACTATTTCAGTATACAATGTGGTACATTAAAAAAGAAACGAGAAGAAAAAAGGAAGATTGGAGAGGATCCCTTTTTCGAGAATGCCAAAATTCAAGCTGTATCTTTCACGATTGCTTGCGAGTAATGATACGATTTAATAAAGCGATAATATTATTCGTTCTCCAATGTTACTAAAAATAAAGGGGTAATTTTTTATCTTTAGCGTTTTATTCCTCGAGTTTAAAACGAACGTATGCAAATAGATCGAGATTATGCAACGTAAATAGCGAAAAAGTTAATTAAACGTGAAAAGATGAAGAGAAAAAAGTTTGCCAATGAAACGATAAGGAAAACGTGGATACAAAATGATGGAGGGATCTCCGGCGACTATTGGAACGTTGCCTAAAAGTGCATTCGCACAACGTTTACATATTCCGAAAGATACGAAAACATTTTCATTTGTGAAACATTCGCGTAAAAAAGGAAAGAAAGATTTTCCCAAAGGCTGCATCTCTATTTTTGAATACCGTACTCTCCGGACGATATTATAACCTTGTTCGAGAGAAACTTTTTTCCGAAACATCGTACAGCATTCGTGCACCAGTGCAACAAGCTCAGACACTTGTTGATGCAGGTATCGTCATCGAGTGGCAGTGACTCGAAACGTTAAAGCGTTATCGACGCTAATGTGCAAGAGGATCGACCCCATCGACGAATTGCTCCATTCGAAAGCACGTGCACAACCTGACCGAAGTATGTCAAACCCGTCGTTCGTATTGTATATCGAGTTTATTTCACCAATTTCAACCGACTTCGTTCCTTCGAATCATCGTTCCACGTATCTTTCGATACTCGAGAAACGAACGTACAAGTTGATCGAGGGTACTGTATTCGAAAGCTATGATATTCTGAATATTTCGATTTTTATGCAGAGCGTTAAAAGATATGTAGTCGGTATTTATAGATTGCAAATAGATGAAGATCGTGGAAGAAGTTTACGTTAAAAAAATGTCGACTGAGATTTATTGTTTATCGATATTATGCCACAAACTCGTCGTATTTCATAAATTTATTATTAGACTGCGGATGTTTATGCATTAATGAGGAGTAAAATTTGTAAAAATATACGGAATACACGTATACGGGTAATGTACGTATACAAAATATTCAAGAAGTATCCGTTATAGTATTTTAGATCTCGCGCTATAATATCTAGATTAATAAATCTCTGTCGTTCATAGAAGTGTTCATAAAAATATGAATTTGCGTAAACAACCGCAGTCTACTTCCAATAACAGCTTCTTAGGGGCACTTTACCTGGGTGTTCAAACCAGTGACCTAGATTTCAATTATTTCCAACTCGCAATAACTAACCTCGAAAATAAATTTTCTTCTAACCTCGTCCAATAAACCGATAACGAGCAGCACACGAATTTTTCGTGTCGCGAGGATCGCGAAACCTGGATTTGGCGCGTGTGTCGGCAACAACTATTCATCCGGGCCGAATATAAAGCCCGGTTGGATCAACAGGCTCGACACAATCTAGCTAACCTAAATCCTCGCCACTGCTCGACGTTTTCCAGCTGTTAACCGTCCCTACTATGAAACGATTCTTCAATCTCTTCTTCCATTTTCCAACGCTCGTGAGAATCGCTATATGAAAATCAAGAATTCTATTACCAAACGAACAATAAAATATCCACGAAATATAAACGGAAAGCAGATGCATAGTGAGCGAGAGAGAAAAAGAAAGATAGAGAGGGAGAAATATGTATATATATATAGGAAGAGGGGAGAGAGAGAGGAAGAGAGAGAGAGAGAGAAAGAGAGAAAGAGAGAAAGGAGCCACACAGGACGCAAGCTCTCGCTCGCATCTCAACCATCGACAGGGCATCTCTCAATCGATATCGCATCGCCTCACCTCTATCATGTTCCATGCGCCCGAAAGCGAGTCCAGCTCGCTTCCCGCGTCCCTGCGATCTCAGCTTAAGGACGTTCACTTGGTCGAGCGAACGCGACCAAGCAGCCGTTTAATCCCAACTTCGTTATCCTCTTCGTCACTTCCGGTGCGGTACTCGTGAATCGTATCGCTGAACCTTATCCCGGTCCACCCGCGGGACTAAGGCCTCTTCGGGCCTCGCCCGAACCCTGCATGCTCCCAGCACGCGCTCTTCGCAGCCCTCGTCGCGTATGTTACGATCGCCTCAACCTTTTTCACTCGTGCCACTCACTCACGGACGGACACATACGCGCGCACCACGCACCACACGCACAACGATGCTCTCGGGCTACGCGAGCCGCCCCTTCGTCACTGTGCTCTTCTTCGTAGTCTGTTCGCGACCGACTCCCTCGACGATGTTCTCCACGACGCTATCAACGTTGATCTCAACGAGGTCGGTAGCAACGTCGGTGTTTGAGCAACAACAATCGGTCAACGAATCGGCGCGCCTTGGTCCAGCCAGCGGATCGTCCTCAAGCATTATAACAGTACACCACCGGCCATTTCCCGCCCGCTGGCTCGTCCAGCCTTGAAAAGCTCCCTAAACAGAGCTTCCTTTTCCACCTCCTCCTCCTCCTCCTTCTCCTCCTCTTCTTCTTCTTCTTCTTCTTCCACTCGTTCGCCGGCAACACGATCACCAGCGAGACGCGTTCAACGACACCCAACAGCAAGGCGACACCACGACGACACCCAACCCCATCCAGCGAGCGGAGCAGCTCCGGCGACAGGAGAGCAACCGCCGCGGTGGTGTAGAGCGCGCAGATCGGCACACGACGCGAGAAGGGAAGGCGGATGCGCGACGGTCGATCACACGCCAAGGGAAAGATAGAGTCTCAATGGCGTCCCCTATGGGTGGGCTCCGGTGGCCGTGCCGCTAGCCAGACTCCACTGTCGTTGATCCTGTCCCATGAGGATTTCGTCGCTGTCCATCGACACCACCACGACGACCAACGAACCTCTATTTTCTCTCTATCTCTATCGGCCAACCAGTAGAACGATTCTAATTTCGAATCGTTGGAAAGCAGGAGTGTGTACGACGGGATGGATGGATGGATGGATGGATGACGAGCGTTTCACGAATTCCACCGAATTGCTCCACCGGTTAACTGCGATACGTCCTCCAGCCACGGTTCGGCACGACGATTCGATACGACGATGACGGCGGCGAACTATTATGGCGAATATTTAGTAACGAGCAGCAACACGTAGACCGGGGACGAGAGAGTAGGTTGGAGTCTCCTCTGCTGGCTGTTGCTCGTCTTGATCGTCTCCTCTCGAGGTTCGTGGTCGTGCAGCTCACGGCGCGGTTCGTTCGGGCTGTTGCTCGCGTGGGCGGCCAGAACACGGCGCTGTTCTCGCTACGTCGCGTCGTCCGCTACGTTGACGGAGTATAAATAGGTTTCGTGGCTCTGTTTGAAGGTGCTGCGTGCAGGGCGCTGGCGCCGCCAGCAGCTAGAGCGCCGCTACCGCCGCCTCTGGCTGTTCCGTTTCGTCGCGACGCGTTGCCTCTGCTCTCGTGTCGTCGCGAGTTGCCGTCCTCGTGCTCGTCCTCTCGTCCCGAAACACGCACAGCCTGCTGTTGCTTCTGCTCGCCGTATATCGTTATCAAGAAGGATAGTAAAGGATGGATACGGAGAGTCTCGTGTTTGTAGCCGCTGAAAGGGCGGCGAAAGCTAGCAGCAAGTGGAAGCGAGGGGAGAAGAAACGCGGGACGCGATCGGAGCGCGCAGGGACAGAGGAGAACGGCGCGAATCGGGCGGAAGAGAGAAACGGAAAGGCATCGCCGAGCAAACACGAGCCTCTCAATTCATCCGGGCAATTCTTTTAAACCCTTTCGATTCCACTCGCTATCGGGCTTGCGTTTGTCATTCAAGCGTATCGAGTGGGCTGGGGGAGACAGAGAGGGAAGTTTGAACGGTGAACGGTAACGAGGGAAACGGATAGGACGAGAGAAAGAGAGAGAGAGAGAGAGAGAGTGAAAGAGAGAGCGAGAGAGAGAGAGAGAAGGGAGAGGAAGGCAGAGAGCGGAGCGTGAACGAGTCGGTGCGCTGGTTATTGATTGGCAGAAGTCGAGACCAGAGGGAGAGACAAGCCCACGGCGCTGTCACGCTGGACACCGACCAGCTAACCCGCTTACGTTCCGCCTCGAGTTTCTCGCGAGCCGCGTCGTTTCCACCGGAACTACCCAGAACGTTTTTCTCCAATTTGATCCTCTCTCCCTCCTATCGAATACACTCTCGACGATCGACGATCGTACGTGATCGCGAACACGAAATACGAACGTGATGGGTTGGTTCTGTCGATCGAATCGAGTGGTAGCTGCTGAACGAACGATGTTACTGAACCCCGTGAACGCGTGCTCTCGTTTATACACGAGGTCGCATGGAAAGAATTTTACACTGGCCGACCCGAGTTATCAACGTGTGCACTATGCATCGACTATATTACACGTCGTTCAACGATCAGTCGCGATCGGTGATCGATGGCGCAAGTTTGTCGGAAATAAAAAAAAAAAAAACGGAACAGGGTCATCGAGTTGCTCGGAGCGATAGGGTGTAGGCCAAGGGTGGTACTACGATCGTAGCCACCGATCCGGCTCGAAGCACGGGACACTTTTTACGCTGACACTTTCCTAGCCACTATCACCAGAGTGTACACTTCCTTGCAGCCTCTCTCTTCTTCTCCCTTCTCCCTCTCTATGTTCCAACGGGCCGGGCCGTCTTTCACCCCGTTTCACCGTGTGGCGTGGTGGAAAACGTTCGAGGCGTATCTCGGCGTGTCCCACGACGCGATTGCCCTTTTCCTCCACCACCACCGACCACCTTCTTCGTTTCCCTTGTCGCGCACACACTTAGGATCGCGCTAGCACACACACACGCTCTTCTATGTGCTACACGCCCTCGTTTCTCACCCCCACGGCCGGATCTCGGACGAAGGTTCGTAAGAGAGCAGTCTTTCTCTCTCTCTCTCTCTCTCTCTTTCTCTCTCCCTCTCTCTTTTTCTCTCTCTCTCTCTCTCTCTCTATCTCTCTCTTCCTCGCGTAGTTTAAACAGGTTCCTCGCGGCCAATATGGCGGATACCGCGCTGACGCGATGCGTTGGCCACCACTGTTGCCTCCGTCGTCGACGGTCTCAGCGACGCTGACGCGAGGCGTCGCGACACCATCCTAGCCGCCGCGCCATCGCCACACCGTAAAACGCCGACGCCGACGCCGACGCAGCCCGGACGTCGGGTTCATGCTCGCGATCCTGCGTGCGAACGACCTACTGATGGACGCCTTTCTTTTTTCCTTTTCTCTCCGTCGATCGCGTTACGCGAATCCTCTTAGCTTTCTCGGCTAGGAACAGGGTTGGGGAGGGTTGAAAAGGGAGAACAGTGTCAATGAGCTCCGGCGAATTTTACGAGTTTGGACGGTTCCACGCCGACTTTTGGCGAATGGGGAAAAGTACGGCGAGAGACGATTAATGTATGAAATTTATACTGAAGAAATAAAAGATACGTGATATAATATAATACGTAATGTGAGGGATCCTTTTCACGAGGGAATGTAATTTCCATAATACAAGCCTTTATTCATGCCTATATTTTACGGAAGGAAGGAAAGATAATGAGATGAGGATCGTGAATGGATGGTTTGGTGCTTCCGAGCTTCAACGTTAACCCTTCTATTGTTTCTAGGCTAGCTTTTTATGCAATTTTCTTTTACCTTTGATACAAAATTTTTAGCAATTTTTAGGGAGGCACAAGCAAGTTATTGTTGATACGGTTCTCCAGTTTCCAAGGTATATTTTCCAGATTTCAGATTATTTTCAATGAAAGTGCGTTTCTTTTCAAAATTGAACATATTTCTAACAGATTCTTCTGAAATTAAAAATTATTTCCAATGAACAGACAGCACGATCTACGTATCTGTGATAAGAAATTTAAAAGACCGCACCAGGATTAATATAACTCTTTCGTGCAATCATAAAAGAATTGTGTTTTCGTTTATTAAAGCTTAATTATTTATTGCTGTATTTTCGACCAGTCGCGGGGAGATCGCGTTCGCGAGATATCGCGTCAACGGGAGTCGTAAATTCCCGCTACGATTATAATAATCGACACCACGAGTTGATCGATCCCCTGATTTCCGTTAAGATAATAGGGGTGATTGTTTTGATATAACCCCGCGTTAACAGGATATAAAATATATGTATTTCCAGCAACTTTCTATACAATATTGATAAACGTTATGTAGGATACAGAGTGCTTGACGGATGTGAACCGAGGAAGAGAATTTGACTGTTACAGAGTTTGACACACAGTTTGAACTGACTGCCCGCTCTCGTGTAATCACGGAGGAAAGTTCGGTATCGTCGTATCGTTTTGCATTAGAAAGAGAGAGGATAACGATCCACGTTGCTCGTTGGTTATAGCCGATGTTAATGAAGAAAAATAGGAGGAGAAAGCCTCCTACACACGTGACTTGTGGATAACGTAATTTTTGGGAAAACTCAGCTTTTCCGTCAAGCAAATACTCCCTTCCTCCGTGATCTTTGAGAGCGTATAATAAATCTAAGAACTGTATTAAGAACCAGGTATAAGCCAAAACATTTGCAGGATTAAAGCTAAAGTTAAAGGCTAAGCTAAAAGCTTAGGTTTATGATGGGTCCTTAGGTTTATTGGGATCGGATTAACGGCATGTGGGGCCTTAGCGGCCAGACCAAGAGTGACGTCACATGACTCATCTTGCGCGACGTAACAATTCCTTCTGATCTAATTTCTTGGGTAGTTAATGAGGTTGTTGTTGGGAAAGTATTTGTAGATTAACAACGATGGTTGTAACAGGTGCCGCAGTTCGCGCGCAACAATACGCGAGTGATCTACGTGAGAATAATAAGCGATGACGCATACCACGTGCCACGGAGGATGACGTCGAGGTTTGACGTCGATCAAGCGTACTTGGTGTTATCGCTTTTGCGCTTGCATTCTTTCGAAACGTGCTTCGATCTACCGCTTCTCTTATTTTCTTTCCAGGAAAACTGCCACCCTATGTACATCATATTCTTAGAAATAATAATCAAGCACAGTTACTTTAAATTTTCCTTACTTTTCGGCGAATACAATTTTCCACGAATATCGCTGACTGTAATTAAAAAAGCAAACTAAGTCCATTAAGAGATTTATTTTTAGGTCCTGTTAATCGTAATTGGTGAACTCCGCTCGTAACCCTATCGATTCTCCAATTTCATACTTTTCCTTTACTGACGAAGGATGTTACACATGTGCCATAATCTTCCCGTGCATTTACATATACTTAGGTGTCACAACGTATCTTCTCTCGAGCGAGAACAAGCGCCTTTACCTTCCTTAGAGTGAACCTTCCTTCCGCTTATTTACACGATCCTATGTACATATGTTCGTTACATAATTGCACATAAAATGTTGCTTCATCGTTAAAAATGTAAAAGCTTTCGGCCAAATAGTTGTATCAAAATTAAGAATATTTAAATTAGGAGAAAAGCGATAAATATACGAAGGGATGGTTTTGATGAGAATATTTATTTTATTAAACAAATAAAAATGAAACAACGAATTTACGTATTATTTCATTGACAAATTTGTCTCTGACCGACAGTAATAATTCCGAATGTTAATTCAAAATAGTTTGGACTGTGCGCTCATCGAGTTCGTCCTTTAAAATGTTGCTCGGTGACGGAAATTGACCGGAACTTGGTAAAGTTGGGCGGATCCCTTCGAATCGAAGCTACGGACATCTAGCACCGAAGACATCAATTTTGTAAAGAGGCAAAATCGAAGGAGTCGACGAGAAAACATCCTCCACGATAAACGAGACGTGGCGGAGACATTAAATAAATATACATTGACTAAAGACAGGATGCATGTGACATTAAATGGGACTTCGTGTCTCACGTTCTGAAATACCGACCTCGAAAAAAATCAGTGTTTTTCACGCCCTCTGCAATTTGCAACGTTGCGTCACGACGATTGTGATTATAAATCCGTTCGAACTATACGTTTGAGCGCGCTCCGTTTATTCAAACAAAAAATTGAAGCTACCTGTCTCAATACCTTCGGATCGTAATTGAAAAATTTCAATACTCGCTACTTCTTTCGAATCAAATATGTTTTGCGGATTCTTCTCAAAGCTAAATTTACCAAATGCCCAGCTGGACAAATTTTAAAGTACAAGTCAAATAATAATTAAAAAAAAAGCCAAATGCAATGAAATCGTAAGCAACGAGATTTTGTCGTTCAATGGTGCGTGCTAGGATCGGCGAGTCGCATAGTTTGCTTTCTTTGGTGATGGGTTCAATGTTCAAACACGTTTATTTAAGCTCAGATACGAGCTAAACTCCCACTAGTTCTACCGTTCATACTTCGTACACACTTCAATAACTAGCAACTTGTAATATTTTTATTCAAAGATATTTGAAAGGTATCTCTCGGAGATGTATCACCCAACTCTAGGTACCTCCCAGCCACAGAAACCTAAGGTTTTCACGTGCACGGAAATACGTCGCGTAGGTTCGTTGGTTCTTTCGAGGAATCGCTTCGTTTCTTTTTCTGAAATGTTTTCGAAATTTCGAGATTTCGTCGCGAATTTTATTTTATCCTTTGACCGATCGCGGTTCTGTTCGCATTCCTGTTTTTAAGGGAAGTTCAGTTAATTCAGGCCAGGTAATTTGTCGATATTTTGAAGCGTATTAGTGTCGCGAAAGCGGAGTATTAGAGCTTGGCACAACGATTCGTATTTCCTTTTTACAAGACACGAATTTGTGAACAGTGTCAATAGCTTCGTTTCCTTTCCTTCGTTCCAAGTTAGACCAACGTATCCTTAATGCCGAATGGTGCCAGCAGGATTGTAAATAATTGTACAATGTCTGCAGAGATACGTGTGAGTGTCGCGCAGGATAATCGATGTAGCGTGGATTTTTATTTTATTTTTGCGAAGATTTCTGTAAGCGTTGTATCGGAGATAAATGTAGCGCGCTGTAACATGCTTTGTTTTAATTTTGTTAAGATTCACGTTAACGCTACGTGATAGGTAGGTGCTTCGCAATTTGAATTATGAAATATCTATCTCGCTTTACGCAGAATCATGGACAATAGAGTCGGAGCTCCACATTCTTCTTAACAGCTTGAATGTCGAAATTTATGCGTAACGTTGACTGATACATAAGGCGAGACCTGGTGGTAATTGGCATCGTTTTTCAGAGATTAATCTTCACATTGTGTTCGTATTCGTTAATTAATCTTGGGAAAACGATGCCGAGCTAAGAACTATACTAATGCGATGCAGTCTAAACTATGGACTATCCAAAATTCGTTGCGGAGTCCTTGACTGATCCAGACTGGGCTAACAACTCGTCGTAGGACGCCGTGGGATATCGCAGAGACATCGTGGGATGCTTGCGTCTTAGTTTTAGTTAATTATAAAATCGTAAACTATAATCTACGATTGGTAGCGATCTGTCTAATCGTTTTGTAGGAGATGGATGTTGCATGATGCACACATACTCTTAAGTTCGTGAACGTCTGTGTAATCGTTCTATGGGAAATGGTGAGTGGTGTATATTTATTTCTAAGTTTTATATTTAAAACTTAGTTCCAACTTTCAGCTAAACAGCCAACATGGAACGCGTGCGTGTAGTTTTAGTTAATCGTAAAACATATAATTTTAATAAATTACAAGCACCTGCCGTGGGAAGCCGTGTGATATCGCAGGGACGTCGTGGGATGCACACTATAGCTTTAATTAATTTTAAGATGAATATATCTGGGCTAAGTTTATTATGCATACCTTTTATACAAAGATACGTTGTCTAACTTGGAGACAAAAGTTAGAAGCTCCTTCATTTAGTCCTTTTAAATATCAAATTATCAAACAAAACGAAAGGATTTAACAAAATGTTCGTAGTTTCAGTTTTTAAATTTCGCTCCAAGTTATAGCCCATGATCCGAAAGACTACCAATATGGCTACGATCTAATATACTCTTGTTTAGGTAGGTTTTGGCCCTAAGATTTTTATTAAGTTAAATTTATGCCTTATTTTTGCTTGGATAGTGAGAGGCGACGACGGACAAAGTATTAAGCTCTAAGTATAAGTTTTAAGTATTAATTTTAAGTCTTCGTTTTAAGCCTTAGTTTTAAGCTTTAGTTTTAAGTCTTGGCTTTAAGTTGCATCATTAATTTTAAGCATCATTGCACGTAATGCGTGTACAGTATACAGTATTTTATTATTTTTATAGTGTATAACGATTTCTAGAATATTGCGGAAGTATAGAATTCCATAATTCGTTGCGATTATTCTACTCCAATGTCATATGTACAAGGCTTTATGTAGTTTTAATTCAAAATATTACTATATACTGAATCGATAATGTCGCATGTGACACGAAAATGGTAAAGGGGCTGGGTGACCCCCAAAACGTGAGACACGAAAAAACATTGTATGCTACGTCTATTCTACATGTCGTCTGTGGTACTATCTCGTCTGTGCCGGCACCCTACTGAATCGATAACGTCGCATGTGACACGAAAATGGTACGGCTGGTTAGATGATCTCCAGAACTTGGGACACGAAAAAGCATTATATCTCACATCTATTCCATACTTCGTCTGTGGAATAACAAAACCTATGTACTTTTGATCGATCGGTATTTCAGAACATGTGAAGTTTCGTAATATACTAAGTTTATGGTTTATTCTATACTGTGTCTGTACCATCGCATAGCCATTCGATTCTGGTCGATAACGCAGATTACTGTAATTTACTGGTTTCCGACATCGCTTCCCTCGACATTATACAGAATTATACAACAAACTAATTTTAACCAGAGAACAATACGTGACTTCCGATCCTGTTCGTTTATTAAAACTAAAACCAGTATTTCAAAGCGAAAATCAGAATTTCAAATTGATCAAAATTCGTTTGTATGTTTATCACAAATCACTAGCCTTCTCGCATCAACTTCTATTATAATTTCACTTATTATTGGAGTGCTGTAGAATTTTCAATAGGAAGCAGGAAATATATATAGAGTGATGTATTTTATATTACAAAATTCAGAGAAATATCGGAGATAATAATAAATTCCAAAGACTCTATGGAGAAATTGATCCTGTCGGTATCGGATTTTTCTATTAATAGAAAGCTCCTAAAAACTTAGTCGCTCCGATTTACGCTTTACGCTCGGTGCTTCGAACTTCCACCCTGTGACCTTTAATTTACCTATATTTCTTATAAAAGCTATCTGAAAAAATAGTATTTATAGCGGAACGAATTCCACAGTTTCTCTTCTATTATCTCTTCATTCTCTTTCCTCGTTGTTAAAAATAATCATTTCCAATCTGCACAAATCTGCTCTATCATCCACCCACGACCTCTCTACCCTGCTGCAAATTACGGAATCTTTCTCCTAATCAAAAGACGGGTTCTGCCAAAATTTATTCACCATATCCATCCGGAAACGACACGAGCCTGCCACAACCCATACGAAAGCCAGCAGAGCACCCTCGTTCCAAGGATACGAGCATTCGGCAAGCAACTTCCGTCACCCTTCTCCTGCAACTTTCTCAATTCAACGGACCCTCTGTCGTTTTAAAAATACGGACCTGCATAAGACCCAATGTTCCAGACCCTTCCAAGTAATGGTTTTCTCGGCAAGGACCTCGGAAGGGCCTCCGTAAATTCTCCTCCCACCCCAGCGAATCCGCCCCTCGACCGGCTGACTGCTTCGTTGTGAACACGTGTAGGGAGGTTCGCTTCGGTTCTTAGTATGCGTGCGTGCGTGTGAGTGTAGCGAAGAAGGAAGAGACAGGCCGACACTGTGAGGCACTGCGACCACAGAGGCACGCACACATGCGTGAACGCCTCCATACAGCGTCGAGAGTATGCACCAACACGCGTACAACGATCCGTCGTCGACTCCGACATCATCCTCGTCGTCCTAGACGTTTCTCTGCCTGTGCTGGATATGTGCTGAGTGAGAAAGACAGAAAGAGAGAGAGAGTGACGAAGAGGGTGGGAGGAAGGGAGGGAGGGAGGGGAGGGAACAGGCTCGACTGCTCCCCCTAATACTGCAGGATTGAATGGGCGAGGAGGGTGGTATTGGGTTCCCTCACCCCACTCCCACCACCCACACGCCGCTAGCTCCCAACCCACCCGCACCACCCACTTCTGTCCGCCTGCCACCCCGCCTGCCCACCCACTCGCCACCCGACTGCCGTCGAGGAAACAACCTGCAACCGAACCAGCACAACGTTTCCTCGAACAACGAATTTCCATCCTGGGCAAGGCTGGTTCTCGTCACACCGCAACAACATCCAGTGAGTACTCTACAACACGTATCGTATCTTCACCATCACCTTCGTTATCCGTCGTCGTCTTCTTCTTCTTCTTCCTCTCATACGGGCGAACTCGTTCGCGCGCGCTTCAATTTTTCCCTTGCACTCTCTAGGCCCCCCCATTCCGCGTCTTTCTCTCCTCCTTTCGTTCCGTCCTTCTTTCTACCGCTCGTTTCACTCTCACCGAGATCGACAACTCCTGGACTTCGATTCTTCGTG
The DNA here is from genome assembly GCF_014825855.1 of Bombus pyrosoma. NCBI lineage: Eukaryota > Metazoa > Arthropoda > Insecta > Hymenoptera > Apidae > Bombus > Bombus pyrosoma. The sequence goes on from NC_057774.1 coordinate 9,003,571, forward strand.
ATTTTTCATCGTGTCAGCTACAACTTTCCTCCGGTTGAACTGTACTCGGCGTGACCCTCGATTCTATCAGTATGTAACGTGCGTACTGTGCTCGTGCTACGAGGAATCGAATCGAACGAGTGGACGGACCAACGAACGAACCAACCGCGATCGATCGGAGAGCGAGAGTGACAGAGTGACTTGAAGAGTGTGACGCGGAACAGGCGTCGAGAGAGGAAGCATGTACCGTGGGCATCGCGGAACGAAGTTACACGCGTGGCCGCCGAGAAGATAGCGACCCTGTCCTCGTGTAGGTAGCTCGAACACTTTATCCGAGTGTGTGGTGTATTCTGGCACGATCCAACTTTAAGAGAAAACGCGCTTTGAAGAAGAAAACGCTGGCTCGCGCGCGAGTGGTTTACGCTAGTATCACGGTGCGCGGTACGCGTACGAGTGAACTCGAGAAGAGAACAGCGAGACGATATGCGTCGCGTGTGCGTGTATCGCTCGCCGGATCGCGACGATTACTCGCGTGCTCGCTCGACGTGTGTGCGCGCCTTCGATCGGCCTACCAGAGGCGGAAGAAACGCAATGGCCACCGAGAAACGTTCTCACGGCCACCAGAACCGAACCAGTAGAATTTCTTCGATCGTAATGGGAAATCACCTACGCTTCGTTGCTATGTGTCTCTGCGCGGCTACTGTGTCTTCCACAGTGCTATACAGACACCGCTATATATTTATAAATGCCTGTGTGTCGCCGTATGTATGCCTGTACGCATGGAGGAGTTGCACGCGCGCGCGCCGACGCCGAGACCCGCTCGCCGTCCTTGGTTAGTCGGTAATAATTTCCGGATGAATTTGAATGGCACACTGCGCGCGCCTTCTCTAACCCCACCACTTTTCACTCCCACCATTCGACGATCTCCCCACTCTTCCATATCTCTGTCTTATTCCATCGCAACACTCCCCAACTGCCGTTTCTCTCCCTCTGAACCTTTTTCTCTTCTTTCGTTTCTTCCGCTCTTCGTTCCCTCGAACGTTCCTCGTTGTATATACGACAGCTCCCTATGCTCTACCCACCCGCATCTCCCCACCAAGCTTAGGTTTTCTTCGGAGACAGTGGTGCTCAACCGGCGCAGAACACGAATCAAGGCACCCTCGCCATCTGTCGCCTTCGGGACATGTCCTCGATCGTTCCGGAGGGGAATATTGATTTATTCGTCGCCGGTCTAACCCCTTCCATACAGCGCGATCGTTCTCGCCACCACCCCTTTATAATACGTATACCGACATACACTGAACGGTATGCGTTCTTATACACGTGTACATAATATATGAGTAGCATCCATGTGTACATATTTCGTACGTATGTATATACGTATGTGTGTAGCTATATTGTATGATCTGTGTGAGTACGTATAGCACCGTCGCTTGGGGTTTCCAGAGGCACCCCGTCTTTCTCTCTTCTGCTCATCTCTTCCTCTCTGTTTCTCCCTCTAGTTTTCACGCGGCAGCAACCGTGGCTCGATCAATACGCGACCAGGCTCCTTCTTCCTCATTCCGGACGCTGCATCCCCTAAAAGCGCGTTACGTCGAGCGCGGAGATCGAAATCGATCGATCTATGATCTAACAGGGTAGGATCCAGTTCGATTGACAGGGCACTTACCCCCTCCACAGTCGATTGGCCGGTTAACGAGCCGCGTTACGCGTTGCTCGCGGATTGATTTTGTTGCTTCTGGAATGCGTTGCTTCCAAGCGCTAGGATCTCGGCAATGGGTAATTTATTCGCGCCCTGGACGATTATGGGGTGGAGCTATTAATCGGAGATCGTTCTTCCGTTAATGACGCAGTTTATCTTTAGGAATTGTCGGGTTAATCGTGATTACGGTATGGTGTAGTTTTTATAGTATAGTTTTAAAGAGCAGTGGAATAACTTTTTACGCTCAAAGGGTAGTTTCGATCCCAACTGATAATACGATCTTTATTTATTGTTCGCAGGTTCGTTATTTTGTGACAAGTAAGATGATATTTTGAAGCATCAAAATGATTTTTAATAATCGAAGAGCAGATATAGGTCTCAGTCTTTGATGTGTAATTCAATTTTACATACGCGTTTAATGTTAATTTTAGTATCGTTAAATTTAACGTATTACGAGAAATATCGATGTCGAGATTCGATGTTGAAATTAGCTTAAAGTTAAGGAAATTTTTCATTCGTAATAGACGTAAAATGGTTTCAACCTGAATTACAGATTCAGTTTCGACTAATTCTACGTTTAATGTATGTACTTAAATAGACACTGGAAAATCGAGAGTACCGTCGAAACTTGGGAACAGTAGGTGGTAGCCGTTTAGCTGTTTGCATTGGGGAGAAAAGAGGTCTGTTGAATGTCTGGATACCTCTGTTAGAACAGTTTTGCTCTCGGTAAACCATGTGGCTGATGAGTTTTTATCTTCTCCGTGCCAGTTCGAGTGGCATAGGCCCTCTAAGAAGATTCCTATTTAGAAGTATTAACGTGCTATGGGAATCTCAGCGCGATTATATCGTTCAAAAGGGTTTTTAATGTGTTCTATAAGATTGGAGGAGCTGCTCGTGACGTTGTGGATTTCATTATTCACAATAGGGCTCGTTGAAGAACTGCTTGCCTTTATGCTCGATTAGTTTCAAGGATCCCTTGCGACGATCAGACCTTCCCTTGTGTTTGAAGGGTGGTAAATGGAATTGGCATCGACCGTGTTTATCTAATTACATTCTGCCCTTTTGTTTCACGTTTTTGAGGACAGCCAAGCTAATCTTTTAATTGATGTCGATGGTTCTTTGCGGAATTTTTATTACCCAAAAATGATTGTTGTCCACTTGATGATTCTTCTTGTTTCGTTTTAAGGGTTCTACGCGCTATTTAGTACAATATTAGGCCTCGCATAGAAACGAATACAATTTTGAACTTTTACAACTCGTTAATAGAATTTTAAGCGTTTACGATTTATTAATGCAATTTGTTAAATCCTAGTTCGTATCTACAAATTCAATTTGTAAATTTGGAAGGTTTGTAGTTTCATTAAATAGGGCGAAGGATTCTTAAGAATTTCATTTTCATTTCCCTTTCCAGCTTTCATTTTTATAATCCAATTTACAATTCCGATATAATTCCGATTCAAAATTTAATTTGTCTTTTCTTTTTCCATATTTTGCATTTATTTCGAAGGAATTCTTATCCTTTGATCGGCTGTTTTTCAAAGAAGAAAGACACGAATGGGAAACGCGCTCGTTAATGGGGCGAAAAGGAAGTGTTGTTCCTTGATGTCGCGTGAATGAGTTCGAGACGGCAGGTTTCACTCTTGTTCCACTTCTAAGTGAAAATCGATAACTCTTTTTAGTCAGCCTTCTAAATTGTAACTCGGTTCAAAGGCGAAAGATTTCCCGGTTCATGAATATTTAGCAGCCGATAACACGGAGGCGGATTTTTCATTCTCCTTTCATCCCCTCGAGATACACCGGGAAGAAGAGTTAAGACTGCTCACGCTTCAGCAAATTGTAAAGTGGTCTTAACTTCGATCCAGTTTCTCGAGATCCTCGAAGCACGTTCGCAATTGCTCCTCGATCCTTCTTTATTCATTGTGGTTCGCTTTCAAAGGACACCACGACCTACCGAGTGCCTTTCCAACATGCTCCAACTCTCGAGGGTTTCTTACTCTCTGAAAACATTCGGAAAATGAAGAGAACAGGCATCAAACAATTTACCAGAGTATTTAACTTCGTGGCCTTTCCCCAGAATTTTTCATTTATCTTCGTAGAACCATTCAACGATTGACGAGAACATTAAAAATTCTATCACGCGAAGGATACCATTTTTCCTCGTAAATTATCTTTCGCAATTTGACAAACAATATTCTCTCACGCGCCTCTTAAGTATCCTCCACTCGTTGAATACAGATATGCAATTAAAAAGTTTACTGGAATATTATATCCATTTTTCAGAATATTTAGTTTCAAAATGTCTGGAAGTTGCGCAAACACGTGAAAGAATCTTTCACGCGGAAGACCGCATTTTTCGTGGTAAATTATCCTTTGAAAGTGAAAAACGATGATTCTATGCGTTTGAAAATTGTCGAATCGTGAAATTCATTGCCCACGGTCTCTTCACTAGACCACGATATTTATGGAAATTCGTATTTCCTTACTTACATTACTTACAAGATCGAAATTGGACAGAAAAATATTTTGTCCATTACATATTGCACTTGCAATATTTCGTAACATATATTTCTGTTTAGTATGCGCATTCTATGCGCGTTTGTATTTACAAATTTCCCGTAAATGCATAAATATTCTGCAGCCTAGTCATCAGTTTCCAAAACGCTTGTATAGTGCGAATAAAATAATTATTCTGCATGCTTGATTTCAAAGCGCCCTTAATTGAAGATCCGTAACGACGATCAGTGCTTCTAAACGGGCTATAACAACCTCGATTCTAATTCCATCGCGGCGTCTACCTCCAGGGAGAGAACTCGTTAACGCTTCCGATACAGAGTTTCGCGTCACCACCGGTTCCTGTCATCGTGATGGAACACCAGCCGCGATTTCCTAGCACACATTAGCCCTGTATTTACGTTCGTACGCGGCCAGAATGTCTTTCAGCTTGGAATTGCTATTACGTTGCCATTGCCTCGTTTGCGCTTGACGATCGGACGCCGCGATTGCCTTAAGCCTAGTACACGCTGGCAAAGTGATTCAAAATATCTAAGATAGACGATGGAATTTTATTAATTTTTGTACAACCTGTTGCAAAATTATATCTTTAGTTTTAATACTCTGAGTTTAATACGCGAATTTAAAGGAACATTTCCTTTTTTAATTTATTTCTTTTAGATTTGTATTTCTCTTGGGAAAGTTTCAAATATTTCAGTTAAGAGAAGCTTTGTATAATATAACAGAGACGTTAATAAGTATCGTAGAATTTTTTTGGAATTTTTCTGGAATTTTTCCTAATATTTGTTACTGTTCTAAGATTCCAAAAGTCTGGAAGATTTCTGCAAAACTTATGAATATCACTACTATATCATACAACCTTTCTTCAAGTTAAATATTCGAAACTCTTTGCTTCCTATAGCAAGGAAGAGATACGGAGAAAATGAAATAGAATAGAAAGTATAATTTTGAACAATGTACAAATCAACATGAAACTTTTCTCAAACGCGAACGCGGTTTAGTCTAATGAATTCTTGTCAGCGACCTTTTCTTCGTCCACAGAGCAGAAGGTACATAACTAGAAACTTGCTATAAGAAATCAAAGCGCAGTAGAATGAAACATCGTTCATTACGTATAACATTGTATCGTTCTCAATTACGTTAACCGATGAGGTTGCATTACGAAGCGTTTTCCTAGGTATATACGTGGCTTAAGCGCCCGTTAGGTCGGCTTCACCGAGATTCCTGAGTTGTTCTTAACGTTTTCTGGCCGGGGTGAATCGATTTTTCAGGTACGCGAAGATAGAAGGCGGCTTTGGGGAACAAGATGTTTCAGTCGGCAGCGTTGCAGCTGAATATATACAAGATAAGAAGATAGGGGAAAAGTCGATGACGCGGAAGCGATCGCGTCTTCTAAAAACAAAATCGTCCTTTAGATTCGCACAACAATTGTGTTTCACAACTTTCACCTTGCAACCTTTTTCTCTTCTTCCGATGAGTTTTCGCAAATGTGGTCATTAACGGCGATTATGTAGAATGATTACACTATACAAAATTAAATTCTATTACACAGTATGAAATTATAGTATTAATATTTGTTTATCATCGTTGAGATTTTTATTCAAAGTTTTTTCAATTTGTGATTTAAATCACTATCAAATAAATGGTTCGTTAAACAGAAAGTAATTTTCGTGCTTAATGGGAAATACAGCTTTTTATTCTCGCGTTTCCAATTTGTCAAAGAGTTCAGAGGCAGTGACCGGGTATGTTTGTACATAGAAACGTAATATCCGACCGTCAAATTCTAGCGTTATGTATCTTTCCTCCTACAAACTGTTTCGACGTTACGAATTTCCGAAGAATCGAGCGCTCGGCGGGAAACGACATTTTATTTACCACCCTCGGCCCCCCTCATAAAACAGAGTCAGTCAATAATATGACTCCACTTAGCGTCAAGAAAAATTAACTCTATTCAAACTTTAGTTTTCAGTTCTTTTCCACCTGTTTTTCTTTTCTTTCTTTTTTGATAACATAATTCCTACAGGTGTTCAAAATCCAGGACAGTATCTAAAAAAACTGTAATCGTTATCCTCGCGCTAGAATATTCGGCAAATTATCACCAATCTCCTCCGTTTTCTTTGAATCGCACTTAGCACCGACATACTCCCGTTCTCTATGTAAATGCGCCATTTAAGCCAGCCAGCGGAAAGATTAAGTCTTGTGGACGATTAGGGGGCAACGCTTTGGCAAGATTTCATTAAGCTTCGATGAGTCAATTAGCTCCCTTCGTCGATACACCCTGTGCGAGCGATTCTAAAAAAAGACGTATATTTAAACGAGTACCGAAAAAGGAAAGGGACGGGACAAAGCACGAAAGTAATAACGATGGGTGAAGGTGGGGCTGTAAATGTCCAAGTACAAAAAGGGAGGAACCCAACCTTTTAAAATTCGGGAGGAAAATACATTTCGAACAGGAATTATTAGTTACAACCCAGCTTACGGGCATCTTTCGGTTCGCAGGTAGGCGAAGGTTTATTGTTCCAAGGATAGGGGGTGACTGGCGGGGACTGGGAAGATGGAGGGTAGCGGTGCAGGGATTAGCAGGCTCGACTGCTACGAAGATATGTTTAAGGAAATAACCAGAAAATTGTACGGTGAAGATCCTGATCATAGAAGTAAGTGAATTTAAAGATATTTATGTGTTCTTTAAAATAATAGATCTTGATAACTTGTGTATGTGTTACTGCGGTAGAAAAATTTAAATATCTTTTATTGAACTGTGTACTACGTTTTAAACGGAAAAAGAAGTCTTCAAATAAACTAGAGATACTATATAGTATGCTCTTTGAAAACTCTCTCAAGCTTAAAGGTTTATATTAAGGGTTTAGATTAACATGTATCACTACGGCAAAGGAATCGATATTTTTATTAATGAGGCGTGTATCATATTTTAAAGAAGAGGTAATAATTTTCAAATTGAGTATAAATATTAAAGCGTGCTTTTAAAATCCAAGTTTAACGGTTCGCATATATTACCGCAGTAAAAGTTAATGAAAGTAGCGAGTAATTGCAAGTATGAATATTAATTGAAGCAGGATAAATATTTCTGGAGAATTACGGTATACTTCAAACGTTTTTTTTTTTTTTTTTTATATTGTTTATTTTTAATTTTACAATTTGTCCAGTGGGACATTAGGTAAAATGTTATAACATATGATTGAATAGCATGTGGATGGTTACCCCCAGCGGGGTGCCATCTTCGCGTTGCTTCAAACGTAGCACGCTTTTGCTTTAACATTTAAATTCATAAAACGTAATGACGCTCCCGCAGAAAACAAAACGTGCTTTGGCATTCTGTAAAATAAAATAGCGAAAGAGAATGTAGCTTATTATCTTCGTTTATCATAGCCTCGAGCGTACAGAACGAGTTCGAAACTTCTGTATCGTACAAGACCGAAGAGGATACCGGAAACGGGACCGATAGCGATGATGGAAACTGGACCTGCGAAGAGGAGCCTTTGAAAGGCACCGATGGAAGTCGTATTGCTGCTTATCACGCTGGAAAAGCGACGTGGAGGTGCTACGAATGCGGTTCGTATAATACACCTAGTAGAATTTTAAAAAATTGAACCACTTCTGTTCGAACTGTCTTATCTTAGATATAAAACATAAAATGAAATCTTTTTAAAAATGCTAGAGGGGATATAGGTTATTTGATAAATTTGATTTATAGATTTTACACATTCCTCTCCATACATATTAATTATCAATAGAGTTTGGGATTCATAAACATTACGAACATTATAGAATTCGTAAAAATGTATAGTCATCAATACAATTCATTCCTTTATTTGTCTAATTATTAGAATGACGTCGATTATCGAGGACAACATAAGCTATATAAAAACATGTAACGCCATGTGGTGATATAATAGGTCACCGAGCACGAAAGCACGGCTAGATACACAAATCGACGCAGAGTTCAATATATAAACATTGCGTAAACGCAATTCGCTGTCGATGAGTGTTATTGGTCCCTTCTCCAATACAAACACTTTATATGACGTACTATGTTTCCCTAACAATACCTGAGTTACGGATTTTGTGACTGTCCCTTGGAAAAGGAAAGTTTCTCGTGAATAATACTGACACTCCCCCCTCCCACCCTCTTTCGTTTCTCCATTTTCTTGGCCTCATGGCTTTTCGGGTGGTTCAACGTCCATTCATTACGGAGTTTGAGTTCGGTGAGTGATCGTCGCCTTGAACGACGTTTGACAGTTTGACGACGCTTGAAAACGCTTACAACGTTTGACGGAGTTTGAAAACATTTGACGGTGTTTAAGGATGTTTCGCGATACTATCGTATCTTCTGTGCAAATTAAAGTGATAAAGGTACAAATATATTTCGCAGAAATTCATTGCCATAAATTAAAGAAGCAAAAATCTACAATAAATCTACAAATGGCATTATTTCTCCAGGAGATTTGATGGGAGGTGGACCACGAGACGTAGCTGAACACTTCATGGAACTTCACTCGTCGAGGATTCTTGGAGACGATAGCAGAAACAGGCATCATTCGCCTTCAAAGGATTATCTACAGTCCGAAGAATTAAAAGTGGAGGATGTGATTTCCTATCTGGAAAGGTTGCGTGAACGAGTGGAACGTGTGGCACCACCATCCAGGAGAACTCAGGAAACGCAAACAGTGCCCGCAGCACTCTTACCTGTCACCTCCACCTTTCTGTTACAAGAATTACCATCAGCTCCTGCTCCACAACATTTGCATCAGGTATGCCTCTGTTCATGTTTATTAACTAAACGCGAAACCTTTGAAGTCAAATGAGTTAGCGTGGTTTGTTTCTATTACGTAAAATTCGTCTGTAACACAATTAACACTAAACATACCAATGAACTTCTACACAAATTTAACCATATTTAAACGTTATCATATCGCTTCATAATTTTTTACTTTTCCTAAAACATACAATGCAATATATTTTTCGGTATTTACTTTTAGTTTGCTCTTTTATGTTTTGAGAAAAGTTTGTACTCTGCCTTACCTACCGTGAGCAGTCATCTGGATCGACCGACAAAATATTTTAGTTATTCTTAAAATAAATGCAATTAGTACAAAGAGAAGGCTATCTCAAGGTCAAATGACAAGCAAACTCAGTAATACCAAATAATAACAGCTGTTACAGCCGTAATTTAGTCATAAGACATAACCCATTCCTCGATCAAGATGGCTACCAGCTGTCGAGACATATCAACTGAGGCCCATAATAATCCTAAAGAACCGCCATAAAATGTAGCATTTCTTGTTACGAACATTTGTCCATTGTTACAAACATTTTAAAAATCGAGAAGTTTCTTAGGGTTATTGCTCACTGCAATAAAACACGGGAAAAGCTTTCTCAAGTCCACCCTCGAGTAACTGTTGGTGGTTAGGTACGGAGAACGATCAATACTCATCAATATTTTCATAGAAATATCGCCGTCATAAATCATATCTTTACTTGCTATTGTCTTTTCGACTAGAATACATCTCGGTTTGTTAATCAATTAGTCGACATCTAAACTCGTTATCTCTAAAACTCAGACAGAAAGCATCTCCGAGCGTTTTGCCTAAAGTTGTTATAAAAGGAAAAATAAGGTATATCAAATTTGACAATAATTTTGTATTCCGTGCATGGTATTATACTGTGATAAATATTTACCCTAGAAATGTTAAGATTTGAAAAAAAAATTACAGACATAGAAGAAGACTGTTCAGTGTGCGATGAACAAGAAACTTCAGCAACTGAAAACGGCGTGGAAATGCATGAAAAGCTAGTTACGACCGAATCAGAGTTGAATATTATAAATAAGCGTTTACGTGAGGGCAAAAAGGAAGGGAATTATCGTTGACAGCGAAGGGTAAGACTGATGTAGAGAAACTGTATAGAAACCAACGTATAGAAACTGGGCCCGATGAGACAGTTTGGAGAGAAATAGATGCAAGTCCCAAACCTGGCAGGACATCAGTTCATAATATCTTTAAGGATATGCTAAACGGTATATAATGAAAGGACAAGGAAAGATGACATTTTATCTTATCATTGATCACGGTTTAAGGGATCGTATAATAAAACGTACGGAAGAAGAAGCATTTAGGGTATTGGGAACTAAGAGGGAGCTAGATGCGACAAAACTAGATGCATTTATTGCTCTGCTATATGCCCGCGGTGCATATCAGGCAAAATATTTAGATGTCTCATATTTGTGGAATAAAATTTGGAGACCTGCATTTTTTCAAAAACAACGAGCAGGAATGACTTTGCTGAAATTACGAGGTTTATACGATTTGATAAGAAGAGCGAGAGAAGCCAAAGTTTACGAACCAATAAATTTGCAATGGCATCTACAGTATGGGGCCAATTTACAGAGAATTCACAAAATTGTTATGAACCTGGTGCATACATTACTTTTATATAAAAAAAACCATGCAATAAAACTATCAACAAGTTCAGACTCGTTACTACAAAAATCTTGTCAAGTAGAAACATAAGTAGAAATTACGAAAATTTGTTCAAGATGCGGGAAACATTTATGCGGCAAATGTACATTTGATAATAAGATAATTTGTAAAAAATGCAGCGAAGTTGAATAAGATATATCTCTATATAAATAAAAGTACAATTCTATTTAAGTCTATAATCGAAATTAAGCAAAAGTAAATCTGGACGAAATTTTATGAAAGTTCATCATTTTATATACATTTAGTTATAAATTAACCATTAAGTCAAATCATAAAAACTATTACTTCTTTAATCACCGATCATTTTGACCGCACACGGTAGGGATAGGTATACACGAAGTGTCGGTAGGTTTAGCGTGAAATATCTTACAGTTTATACAATCCTATAGAATTGTAAGCTATATTTGCTCTGATAATATTCTATATTCCGGAATGAGATATAAAAGGCTGACATGTACCAAAATGTACTGTATATTGTGCATAAATAACTATTTTCTGACAATTTTTCTCTATACACGCGAGGGATGGACTCACTTAGTTTCCGAGATATTCATGAAAAACTGCCGGTACCACTACAGTGAATTCTGTTTACAGTTGCGTGTCAGTAATTAAGTTTTCGAAAGTTTCAGTAAAAAAATGCTAATTTTTTTAAAGAAGTGTCTGCTTGATTCTAGCAGCTGCAAAAATTACATATCTAAAATCCATTGTTTTGACGATAAGATGAAATCTTCTCTCGACTCGATAGTAACTCAGTTAATTAGCAAATAGTATTCAAATTTTATTAATTCCACAGAACACCACCACGATGTCTTCAGTGACAGTGACACAGAGCGTGAAGCGGTATAGCTGTCCATATTGTCCTTATGGAACGGATCGCCGCGATCTGTACACACGACACGAAAATATCCACCGGGAGGAAAAACCGTTCCATTGCTATATCTGTTACAAACCATTCAACCGCGCTGATCATGTGAAAAAGCATTTCTTAAGAATGCATCGCGAACACGGTTACGAGTTATCAAGGATACGCAGACCAGCTGGAGCTAGTCCACCGAAGCCTCTACAACAAGAAGCAGGAACCGCGAATACCGGAAATGTGAATACGAATGGCCAACCGCAGCAACAACACGCAAATTACTCGTCAGGATTTAATAATAACAAAAATTACCAGTTGCAGCCGAATGCTGGCAATAATACAGCTACTAACGCGGGGGGAATTTATCAAGGAACATCGATGCCTGCTCCGGGTATTATGCAACCTGATGCAGCGAACTGCGCCACTGGAAGAAGGGTGCAGAATGGTGGATGTAACAGCAAGAGCCATCTTAAGGGAAGCTCTAAGGGTGCTCAGGAACGAAGGTGAGATTTCTTTGGAAAATTTGATGACTTTATACTACATATAGGAGTTGGACAAGAAAAATGAATAATTGAAGATTTTCTTAATAATTGAAGGACTTTATTTCTGAAATGCAGCTTAAAGTTTTTCGTCTTTTAGTAGGATAATTCTTCTTGTCAATATATTTTCTCTTGGAATTGACACTAAAGATTATTCGTTTTAAATAATATAACGCATTGAATATTCTTATCAATGATTAAAGAATACTCTTTTAAAATTGTGTTCTTATTAATGACTGGAGCAATTTCCTGTAGAGTTCAGGTGAATAGATTGTTTCGTTCGAATCAATAGGCTGACTTAACAACCGATTAACACAGTCATCGTTTTTTAGGTACACTTGCTGCTACTGTTCCTGGAGCGGCGTGGACAACTGGTGTTTAAAACGGCATCTAAACACACATTTGAAGCCGTTTGCATGCACCCTCTGCGAGTATAAAGCGGCGCGTGCCGAACGCCTAGCCACCCACGTGCTCAAGGTGCACAACAGACGGCAATGCTCAAGGTGCTCGTTCCTTGGCGAAGATGCGGCCCAATTACAGATGCACCAGCTGCACGTGCATCGAGTTAGTAGTGCTAACGCTCCCGCGACCTCTACTACTCAAGCTACACCACCGCCTACTAATCGCCATCAACAACCTTTGCAGTAAGAATGTGTTTTTGTCTGTTTCGTTAACGTATTATGCAGTAATTTATGTCCTAATTGTGTTGGCCGTTATTCGTATGATGCGGTAATCGAGATTTGTTTATGAGAGATAACGGATTAGAAAAGTATGAAGGATGATTTGCGAGAAAAGTTGTTGATTTTGAGTTGTTGGATAGGTGCTGAGATAGGTTGATGAAATGAATAATTAAGAAGGAAAATTTTGTAGAATGTTATAAAAGTACATCTATTTAATTGATCTGTGATATTTGATTGATTTGAAATATGAATTGGATTTACTTGATAGCCATTCATATCAGTGAAATTCTTCAATTGACTACGATTTTATATGTGGACGATCTACGTTGCATCTTATGACTACAAAATCATCCAAAAACTTGATTATGAGAAACAATGTATCTTTTTCTTCCCAAAAAGGATAGATTATACTCACTGGAAAAAGATATTATATAGATGAAGTAGTAACGATACATAGATAGCGATTTCCAAATTTGACTATTCGACTTTGCATACTTCTAGTATCACAGATTTTGCTGCACTGTATCCTCGTAGAGTTGAAAATGTTACTATGATTTTATAATTATAAGACGTAGAGAGACGTATTTACATATTTCAGGAAATTATTCACACGTATCGATTGTATTTTCAATAATCGTCCTGAACAACATTCTGACTACAGGCACACTTAAAGAATTTCACATAATCTCTACAATATATAAATTCGACATACTGCTCCACAAACTCATTCTTTGCTTCATCTTCCAACTCATTTGGTTCCAATTGCCCAGAAAGTCGTGTCGAACCATACGAAAACGCGATTCACACGATTCGATCCGAACTTCGAAAATTCGCGCAACATTTTTCTTCACGCGCTGTTAAACGAATCCGGATCGGACGGTTTCTCGTGCATCTTCCGCCCTGTAAAACTCATCGAACCGCAGTGCGCTGGTCTGTTTAGTTTAGAGGTTTTGCCACGACACACGAGAACCGGGAAATTCATTAAAACGATTTAATTGGAAGCCGATCGGACGCGATTAATCCGCGCTCTCGTTACTTTTCCGGTCGCGTCCCGTGGGAAAGCAAGTGTGTAACGAGCGGTCGAGCCGGATTTAAACTTCGATTCCCTGCCTCGTTTCTCTAGTTCGTTAGCCATCTTTACACAAAACCGTTCTGCTAACAGAAATTAGAGAAAAGTATTACGTATATATCGATCACGATGAGTTACGAATTAATTGGGATTCGACCGATCGCCGAAGAGGAAAGATGTGAATTTTGTTTATCCGTATTTGTTCGTCGTTGGTTTCGTAAATTATACCACGTTTTGGTGTAAATTCTCGTCATTAGTCATTTTCGTCCAGCAGTTTATTACTGCACCTCCTCCTTCTATTCGATAGACGAACAGTGGTTCACGAAAGTATTTAAATATTTCCTATAATTATTCGATTATATCGACCAAAGAACGATGTGGTTAAAAACGAGTAACGTTTTGGAGGATTGGTTGTTATTTTATCTTTCTATGGAGGATAATTGCGAACGAAAGGCTTTCGCACGCCAGTAGAAATTAATCTGATGCACATTTTCTGATTTGTTTCAAACGTTACCTATATACAATTATACTCGTTAGGTGTTGTTATAATGTTCATGAAATTTCAAATTGTTTCGCATAACGTACATAATATATTCATAAAATGTTTCTAAAAGTGTTCAAAGGCTCTCGTAAGTTTCTGCACAACGTTGTTGGATCGCATAATTGTTTGCTTCACTTGGCTTACATTTTGAAATTATGATCGTATTACGATTTATTCATTGAATAGTAATATTGCAATTCGCTGTAATATGTGCTTTATACATGGTTAATTATCGAATTTACAGTCCCGCAGGAGGAGGACGGCCACCACCTGGTCCACCAGTTTTTCCAGCTCCAGCTCCAGCCATCGCACCTGCTACCACTGTGATACCACCGACAACGATACTCGGGTAAGCATCTCGCTAACCTTCTGATTCCCATGCTCCTAAGCTATTTTATTCGTTTTTGTTTCTGCCCGTCCGTGATTCGCTCGTTGGCGCACAGAGATCGGCGAAGCTAACTCCGCTCGTAAATTCGAATTCGTTTGCTCGTTTGTCCCGTACGACAGACAAAACATGCTAGTTTTTGATGTTTTTTAATCGGGAATCTGTATATCGAATAGCATGAATCTTTAAAACGAGATTTTACGCCAGTTTCTATCAGCTGATATCTGAATCTTTAGAGAGAAATGTAGATTTGATGTCCACTGTTGGAATTTGTAATTTCGGTATTATTCGGTACATTATTATTTGCAAGGTCGGTATTATTAGGCTATAGATAGTAATTTAGTTTAGTTTGGGTTGTGTTATTTAATTTTCGCAAGATTGAATTTTGCATTGAATTCTATGTTTTATATAACGAGAATGATTGAAGTATATAGAAACCAAAGTTCTACACCAGCTTTCTTAAAATTGATAAAACATAAAATACGTACATTCTGATATTAAAATCGAGCAACTTTTACATTATGGACTTTAGTGATTCGGCTTTCCAGTCATTCGTACAGAGTTTTTTATTGAACTACGTGGCACAAATTAAAGATAAATGGCTATAGTTATCCATGACCAAAGATATCAGGATATTTTTCGCATAATGGTCAAACAATCCAAATTTCCAGGCCAAAAAATTAGATCTCCTTTACGATCTTATAATCTTTTATTAAGTAGGATAGTCAGATAATTTGTGACTCGTATAATGTCACTGATAATATATTAATTCAATTGTGCGAGAGTACCCAGTTGAGAACTAAATATCAAGTAATTTACTCAATACATATTCTGACAGTGGAAATCGTATTTGTAGCAA
Source organism: Bombus pyrosoma (assembly GCF_014825855.1). NCBI lineage: Eukaryota > Metazoa > Arthropoda > Insecta > Hymenoptera > Apidae > Bombus > Bombus pyrosoma. The sequence goes on from NC_057774.1 coordinate 9,019,189, forward strand.
ATTAAAGTTTGTCGTTTAACGCCTTAAAGTACTTTTACTAATAAATACCTAAACGAACATTAGCGGCGTCGTGTGTGCTCGTAAGTTGCGAGTGCGATTCCTGCGCTTGCTTTTTTTTATATTACGTTCTATATTCGCCCATTGTACCAGGTCGACGTTATTCAGTGGCAGATTGAATCGTTCTGCAACATAAATCCTCATGAATTTCAAAAGGATAGTCCATCTTTCAACGACTATTGTATGCTAAACAAAAGTCGTTTGTAAAATTTATAGATCGATTTTGAACAAAAAGATTACAATCTGCCACTGAAACTGCTCTTCACCATTTCGCCCGCCCTCCTACCTCTCCATTTTCTGTTACGTTGCAGCGTCATTTTTTAGTTTTTTTCTTTCGCGCCGTGTGCACGCTTCGTTTGTTTGCTTTCGGTGTCGCCAGGACACGCGGTGTCGTGCACGTTCCCGTGCTTCACTTTCGTTGTCTGTTCTTCTCTCGTTATCACTGTCTCTTATACTTTTCTTCTTTAAAAAACAAATAAACAAAAAAAAAAGCCAAAAAAAGAAAAGAAAAATGTCTCTTGCCTTCTCGTCGCACGGTCGACGAGCGCTCGTTCGTTGGTAGAAAAATGACGCGAACGTAACTTATGGAACAGTGCCGCGGTGGTTGCAGCCACGAGATGGTAAACTCCCCTGCAACTGCAGCGACAATGGCGTACCCGACCTTGGAGGAGGAGAGGCGGTCGAGCTGGCACGAGCACGGCCGCGACCACGACCATCGTCGTCGCCATCGTCAACACGACGCCAACCAGAACGTCGATCACCATGAAACCGAGATACTGAGACGCGACCTCGTTTCGTTTTACGCCGTATACTCGTCGAACGTCGAGCAACACGACGACCGTCATGTACACGACGAACCGTGCACCGGTTGTTCCAGTCGTGACTCTACTTCTACTTTACTTAATCGTGATTTTGCGCACAGCTACCGAGCCGTTCCCGAAGCGAGCAAGGGACAGTCAGCCACGGAGCCGTTTGAGTTTCCTTGGCTAGGAAACATCCAGAGCAAACCGCACGAGAGGCGACCGAGGAAGCAGAGTCAGCCCAGAAAGGTGACAGGGGTCCAGGAGTTCGATGACGAGGACACGACTTGTTCCGAGGGGGAGAACCAGGACAAGAAGCTGGAAGAAACGACGCCCAGTCCTGTAAAGGAGTGTCCATCCAGGGCTATCACCTTGATAGATATGAAAGCTAGGTATCGAAGTCAACTGAACAAAAGAAAGTTGCTCAAGTGTCGTCTATGCCCCAAAGATGCGCCTGCTAGGGGATCAATTTACTCAGCGTACCACACCAAAGTCTCTCTCATTCTTCATAAACTATGGAGACACAGAAGTAACGAAATTCTAAGGAATTGGATAGCTAGGAACAGTTCGTTGTCACAACTGCCCTCCATCACGTTGAAGGCGACGGTGTTCACCAACCCTGGATACGAATACGACAGATAACACTCGATAATAAAGGCAACAACGACGATCGTGCAGATGGATCTCGAAATGCGAATCTAAGAAACTGCTTTTCGATCAGAGGAAGTACCTCTTCCTTTTAACAAATTAATTTTGTAATAATAATATCTTTTTACTATGACGGGCGGAAATGTTTTTGTAAGATGTTTGGTTCGGAGGTCCTACAGAGAGGACTTTGCAGCAGGTTATCACTAGGATTTGATTTGTTCTACTGCCATTGTACTTAATCGTAATAGCGGGATATTCTTATTACAAAGTTATCGATCTCGTGCGAGGAAATATTTGATGAAAAGCGTTGGTGCCTTTCGATATTCATCGCTTTAAACTTTAGCTTCCGGATTCAGGGTATTTGTATCGTATTGGTTAAGAAATCCGTAGCCTTCGTCTTGTTCGGAGGATAATATCGGATGCTGTGAAGCGAACGTCCTTTTCTGAGCAATTATTGGTGTTCCTAATCAAGACTTCGGACCACATCTCGTGTGAAGTTTGAGGGTATTGATCGATTTGAAACGAACGGTCCATGTTTGGTCGATGAACTACGGCGATAGGTGCGGAAACTTTCTCATAGCCAACGAAACAATTTTAGATAGAAAAGAATCTTGTCGAGGTTGTAGGGATAAAACGATAAAGAAGTCTTTCTGCTCTCGATTAAACGTTTTCCGGACGGGACGATGATTCTAAGAAATTGAAACAGCGAAACATTTAGCGCATAAGAAGCAACTAATCGAAAGTACCTTGAGACTCGAGTTTTTATCCTCGTAAGCACATTCATCCTCATTTGACTTTAGATTACCTACAACAAACGTCGCGAAGACGATATTTTTCAGAAAAGATAACAGATGAAAAAAGATGAAAAAAAAAAATAAATGCAAATTAAAACGATGTTAATGTTGGATGATCGTCCCTAATCGATGTCTTGTGCGTATGTCCATCGTCCGTCTCTGTAATTACGTAATTATTTTCGTTTACTGATCAGTCAACTTTGCTAGCCTAAAATATACTTACGGTGGGGCTGTGTCTAGTCAAAAAGAAAAAAAGAAAAAAAAATAGAAAAATATAAAAAAAAAAGCGAAAAAAAATGATTGAGACACGCGAGTCACGAAATTTGTGCCTAGCCGTCAAACAAGCACCATATTTATATAAGGGATATTTGTACAAAAACATCTTGTTTACGTTATTATATGAAATATATTATATCTATTGTACTTAAGCAGGGGACGTGAGAAGCCCAGGCAATTGTAGACTCTCAGAGAACATCCACCTCATCTGTTATTTCTCTGAGATTCTGCGATTTCCGGGTTTTCATTTCGCATCCCTTTCCATTTAAGCATACGAGCACGAATGGAAAAGGATTTAATTTTATTCCATTTATAGTGATCGAAAACTGTGTCTTTCAGATCATTAACTTTAATATTCTGATCTTCGTTTATGTATTATTATTGCAGAAGTCGTAATCGTTTATCACTACAGAAATGATTTTCGAACTTTTTGTTTCGTACTAAATTAATTGCTGCAATACGTTGATTTAAATACTATGAGATTCGAGAGATATTCTGTGCGAAATTATTTCAATTACAAAGATTATAATCGTATGTGAAGTGAAATAAAATATGTTGAAGTCACAGCGGGTGTACACTTTATTTCTCAAAACTACAAGGTATAGTTATCGTTCCATGTTGGATTCGTGCAGTTTGTCTTTCACGAAGAAAATACATGTCTGTTTCTTTTATAAATGAAACCGTATCGAATGTTGATATTAGCAGCGTAAGAGAAACTTGGCTCGAAAATGTGCCGGCAGACGTCGCCAACGTCGTCACAGCCGATCGATTTCCGGTTTTTCGCGCGAAGTTTCGCACAATCTATGCTTCTTTTTCTTCTAAACTTGTCAGAAACGCAAAAAATATATTGTGAAACTTTTTCTGAAACGTGGACCGCGTAACATCGACTCGCGTAACTTCATTTTAGCTTTTTTTAGAAACAAGAATTTTTTAACTTCGCTCCAACGCAAGACTTCCGGCTCCCATCAACAATGTTAGAAACTTGATTCAAAATTTTTAATATACGCGAGGAAGAACGGTTGTTGAGTATCGTCCAGAAAACTTAAGTCTTTATGCGGAAGAGAACCCGAGAAACTTAATAAACTGAAAGTAAAGCCGAAGCTGCGAGAGCTGTGAGCAATTTACAACGTAAATAACTAAACTTCGTCAGGTGAGTTCGTAAATCGTAATTTCTCGAATAGTTCCTCTTTTTGTTTTATCGAATAAAAAGTTGGCGAAACTTTTCAAGTTGCAAATTTCACGCTAAAGGCAACTGCAAAGAGCGTGTAGCAGACGGAAGTCTTTGTAAAGGTATTAGTAACGATCAGGTGCAATCTCTGGTAACGTAAAACTGAAGAAAGCACGCAATGTCGACGACAGTCGATAATTGGATGAAACGCGAAACCGCGTGGCTTCCATTTTGCTCTCCTTGCTGCTGAATAACGTTAAATAAAGTTATCTACGAATCGTTCAACTGTGCTTTCACATAACGATTCCAGCCTGTCACTCCTCCAACAAAGAATGAGTTGGGTTTGTAATTTATATCCGAAAAAAACAAGTAACTTTGCTAATTTTCGATTAGGATCCTGAACGAGATTAACTTTCGAATGCCAATGATACCGATGACGAAGAATGATACCACTGTATCGTTCGAATATCTCGCTTTTTAATTATATAGACTACTTTTTTACGATTGTACGTCAAACAAGATAGTCAAATAATTAGTAATTTTGCAAAATGTCACTTGTAATGTTGTTCTCATTTCTTTCATTGTCATAGAAATATTTATTAATTGCTAACAACTTGCACTTTATGATTTGATGAACTTCGCTAATAACATTAGTCGAATTGTGGCAGGAAAACACGAACGATAAAATAAATATACGTGAAAATTGTGGCGAAACTATTTCGAAATGCGTGGAAACATTACTCCGAAATTTGAGTCATAAATTACAGGAAAGTGAGGGATGTTTCTGCGAAACGGAAACGACAGTTCCAGTGGTTTGTTTTATTCGAATGCGCGAACGAATTTACATGCTCTGTCACTTTTATCAGGTCAAAAATTCGGCTGCACACCGTCGCCACTTCTCGCTTAGCCCAAAAATTGTGTTTTTACGGTTTCGGTATTTTGGTACCCGCAGGCACGAGAGGTGCATTTAAATGGGACCATTCGAACGTTTCTTTCAATTTTAGATTCGCGGGAAAAAAGTATTCTGAAACGAAGTTACGCAGAAAAAAGTGTCCCGGAATAAAATTATTTTTTTTTTTTTTTTAGAAATTTCAGCATAAATTTCGAACGCAAAATCACCACTTTCGTACTAGCTATTATCACGCCCAGTGGAAATGTAAATGAAAGTGATACGTTTAAAATGTTTCTTTTTCTCGCAGAACCAAAGGAAATGCATTCAAAGTGTACGTATAAAACTGGTAACAAATTTTCGTATTCTCAACATTTTTAAATAAGATGTCAACGAATATCAGAAAAGAACTACTTACGTTCGATCTTAAAACGAAATTTCATCTAATATTCCTGTACGTTTATTTATTCTCTGTTACGTCGGGCGACACAATATCTAGATCAGGCCACACACCGCTGGCCGGATGGCAATCATGTGTCCGCACGTCCTCATCGCGAGCCCTCAGTAATCTTAGGAGCCGACCATAAACTTTAGGAAATTCTAGAAGATCCGTCAGACCGAACAAATATCTCTAAACTCAATCGTTACCGAAAGGTTATTGTATTGCAAAGAGATACCGAAAGTTCGTTTTGTCCACGTGCGATACTTTACACTAACAATTATTTATCGAGGGCGGCTAAGACCCTTCCTAGTCCTTGTATTCAATCAGAAACAAGTCTACTGCCCTCACTTTTTCTAACTAAATCGTCATGAACAAATCAGCTTTCTCGCGTCTTTAGACACACCCATCACTAGCTTTCTTCCGACACAACATCTTCACTTATTCTTCACCGTTAGAATAGTCAACACGTCATTACCGAGTTTCATACCTTAAATCGGTCAGTTACTTCACTTATACATACGCATCAGTGTAACTATTTTTCTATATAAAGTTGTTGGAATAAACATTATTTTATACCTGTTAATTCAGTGTAAATTCAGTCGAACCACCCCTATTGTCGTAACAGAAATCAGGGGATCGATCATTTCGTGGCGTCGATCATTTAATCGTAACGGGAATTTACGACTCCCGTTGACGTGCCTTCTCGCGATCGCGTCTCCAATTTTACCACATACCAATTTTATAACAATGTTTTATCTTATCAGTCATATTCTAGTGTTCAATAATTTCTAGTGTTTAATAATTTATTTAGTGTTTAATAATAAAGCGGTCATATCATTCACATATCTAAAAATTCCATAGAAACAACAGAATGTCTTTTGTCAGAAATCTGTATCATTCCACTTCCGGTTTCGAGACGATCGAGTTGCTCTCTCTGTTGTTGGAATTATTTCGGCCATGGATTCCGAATCCGAGAGCTCGCTGGAGATTGATCACACGAACGCGAATGTCGTGCGAGCGAAAATACGCAAGAAGGAATCAAGGGCGTGGTCTCGAAGCGGAAGCTCGTTGCCCATTTTCGTTCCATCGGGTCAGCTACAAAACCAAGTAATCGTTGCGGCGGAACAGGTTAGAAAAAGCAAAAGAAAGATAGATTGAAACAAAAAGCACAAAGAACAACGTCACGTGAATGGTCGTTCAATTCGCGTCGCCCGATTCGCGCGAACTCGCGTTGAATCTCGTTCAGATTACTCAAGTTACCCGAGTTTGATATAAGTTTGCAGTTGCTTTTATAGATATTTACAGAGCCAGAAAATGTCATCGTTTTATAGAAAGAGTTTACGAAGATTCAATCAGCATGTAACAGTTTTATATTGAATTAGAAACACATTAAATTCATATTAAATGTTAATATTGGAATCTCAAAATTCAGATCCTATCTAAAATCAAATTCATTTTAATTAGTCGAATTTAATTAATTGGCTTTTCACTTTAGTACTTTAGCTTAACGGGAAATACGTATCTCAAATCAATTTGATTTAAGAGATCGATATCGAGAAGCACGTAATTAGAAATAATATTGCGTTATCTAGCAAGTAATTCCTGTTTTTATCGAGTCAAAGAAAACGCTTGAGATTCTCAATTTTTATTGAAACTCGAAATTTAAATTTGCAATTTAAGTCCTAAAGTGTCTTAATCAAGTTATCTTGAGTAATCCGAGCAAGATTCAGGTACTCGATGCATTCGAATGATTCTTGGTCGTTATAACTTTCCACCGATTAAGCAGTACTAGTCGCTGCTCCTATATATTTCCAATAGTAATACTCTCGTATGTATCACATCATTAAACATGTCTAATAGACTCTGTGCTCGATCAAATGTTCATGCATTTATACTAAAACTATCAAATTGCAAAGCGTCAGAACAGCAAACTCGCATCGCCGCCGTGTACCAAACCCAACGCAGCGACATGCAAGCTAACGAAATACGAACGATTGAACGCGATCGATCGTTGATCCCATTCCCATAATTAACGTCGTTGATCAACCGTTTCGTTTACAGGGTAATCGGTCGAAAACCGATCACTTTCCGTGTCTCGTTTCGTGTATGATGCGACTCGATCAACCATAACTATCCGTAACGCCAGTCGTTTCGACCGGAGAACGATGCTTGCGGTGAGGATCGTGTTGGGCGCATCGAGTATCTGTTTATCTCGGGCAGTCGGATTTTTCAAGGATTTTTCCGATATCCACTGGGGGATAAGTCGATTCTTTAGCGGAAATTTGGGTAACGAAAGTTGGCAGGAAGATGCTGGCGGGCGCGAAAAGGCGGTTAACTTTCAATGTGGAACGCGAGTATGGTAAATATTGGGATTTGTGCCTCGATTCACATCGATAAGCGGATAAAAGAAATCGAGAATATTTCAGCAACATCCGCAAGACCACCGCGAAACGGGTTACGATTGATGGTGTCTGTTGTTCCGAAAGGATTTCGTTTTTCCATCGTTTTTATTCCACAAGTATCGCCTACTTGGAATCTGAAGCTCGTTCATCGATTTTACGATGAAAATGTTCGCACGAATCTGCGTGATTTATGTTCATTCGGATCTCACAATGAAGTTTCCAATTTCTTGAATTTTTCTATCATTAATGACCGTATTGTTGGATCTTATCAATTTATCGTTGTTCGTGTAAACATTTCCAAATTTTCCTCGTCATTAACGCGTAAGCTTTCACTGATTTGAGTCTCCGGTACATGATATATATGAATTTCTGAATTCGTTGATCCTCACCATCGAATCTTTCACTTCGTCTGCACGATTTTAATCCACTTTCTCAATGTATCGACCTACTCTTGACGTAACCAACCCTTAATCGGGACGCAGCTAGTCAAACAAACAGCACACGAAGGAAATTCGCGTTTTCGCCATATCGAAAGGAAGAATTTCGCGTTAAAGGCATTTTTTAATATCCGGTCCGCAAGCAAGCGTGACTATGACGCTCGTATATCAGTTTATAGTGGCACTTCAGCCGAACGCGCGTGAAGTGGGCACGTATACACCAGGCGCATATCTCCTCGCGGAAAGCACGGCAATGGTGAACAACTTTCTCATCATTACGCATGCCGCATTAACGCATGAATATTCATGACGTATGCCTTTCCCTCCTTTCTCCATCCTTTTTACTTCTTTTTTCCTTTTTTTCTTTTTTAATTTCTTAAGCGGTCTACAGCCCGACGAAAAGCTTCGTGGAAATATATATTCGCCAACAGCGACCGAATCATGAATGCAATTTCTTTTTTGCAGCTTTCTTTAGCACCGTTCCCCTCCCATGAAACGGTACTATCTGTCACCGCCACCTTTTCGCCTGCAATCGTTTTTATTTGTATCTCATTTAGAGCTCACGAAATGCGTTTTGCATTTTAATTGCGTCAATCTCGCGTTAATATCATTTCCAGCATAATTTCGAACCGGGATGTTTCGAAAACGCGCGGGCGTTCACTAGTCTTCGCTAGTCTGATGCGAATAAAAACTAAATGAAAAACTATCGGTTCGATGAATTAATTTAAATATTTAAGTTCCTTTAATGCCGCTTGGAACAATCGGTTAATCTCGTTCTCGAGTTACGGGGATGTAGGCTGATTAATGGATTTATTGTTCCATTCTACTGCATTCGTCCCTGCAGTGTTTTCAGGTGATTAGTGTCTCCGAGCGTTTTCATTTTATCCTCTATTTCGTTTATCATAGCGAATTGTGGAAAACTTAGGCGAGATAATCGCGATTCTGCGAATTCACGATAACAGAAGTTTCGTTTAAACGATCCTGTCCATTTTTCGAGGATAGGGTCGTAATTTAGCCGCTATTACGAGCGTCTACGTCCTCCTACGAATATTCGTACGAAACACCAGCCCATTCACCGACACATACCGACCGTTGCAGTTCGGCCATTGAATGCATTTTACATGCAGGTTAAACCGGTTAGAGGTTAAGGGACACCATTACCTGGTTATTTTGATCGTTTCCATTTTGGGAAAGTGCTTAACGGCCTGATGAGGTTTAGCTTCCCTTTCGCGAAATGTTAAACCGCCGCTATTACATTTTTCTCGCGCACCTATTGTTAGGAACGAAAATTTGACTCTGATGGTTCTTGGCCGTGAATTAGGTTTCTTCTTAAGAGATGCGTATGGCAGCAGAATTTTATTCCAGATAGTTTATTCTTATTCGCCTTTTTAAAAAAGGTTTGAAAGAAGACTTCCTGCTCAAATGATATATTGAAAATTACTGCTTTTCTTTTAATTTTTCTTGTTAAATTCTTGTTGAATATTCTCTATTGTTACAAGTATGGCATCATTGGAATGATCGAGCATCTAACTAATTATAAGCCTATTAGATTAAAAAATCATACGAGTGGCTGTAGATGCAATTAACAAACTCGATCATTGATTTGATCAATCTTCAAAAGCTCAGGTGCTACTCTTCCTAAATCTCCTAAAATTCCATTATTATCGATTCCACCCTCGTGGAAATACGCATATCGACAATTCCATCTCTATCTGCCCTCGCTGAAAAGTTTCCGTCGTCTCTTCAAACTTCGAAACAGATGCTCGGTTAACACTTTCAAGAATATTCAATTCATTAAACTGAGAGCTCAGCATACCGAATATCCAGCCGCGAAATAAGGGGTTGGCTCAGGTGATGAGAAGCCGTACATTAGGGGAATAAATGGAGCGAAACTTGTAAATTTATGCTAACACAATGCCACATATGCTCTAATAAATACATACTAATTATTCAGCGTAAGTAGCGGAGAGAGTACGCTCGTAGTCGTAGATCGCCTGCCTTCCTTAAACTTGGACTACTATCCTCATATTTTTTGTCCATTCCTCTACGCGAGATCCTCTCTCGCCCAGATACAATTTTCTTAAACCCTAATACGTTACTCCGGTAACCGCCTGCAGAAGAAAGAAACGCTTTGAATTGGATAACGAAGTTAATGCCAGCCGTATGCATAATGCAACATTCCTCCAGCTGCATTAGAAAGCATTACCCCGTCTTATAAATTGAAATTCGCCGAATAAAGAAACTCCAACAAGCGACAGGGAGAAATGCTTTAAAACGTTTTTCTTACTACATCCTTGTTCTTCGTTGATTTCCCCCTGTTCGTTTCATGAGATTAGTATTAGAAATTGGAAGATCCATTCTTTTCTTATTTAGGTATTAAGGTATTTGATTAATACTTAATTAATACTTGAAGTATTTCTTATTTTGATAAGGTATATACCTGTTGCACGATATAGATTGAAAAATTCTCAATCACTGATCTTCGATCATTTAGAATTTAACCAATCTTTTTTGAGAAATGTTACCTTAATTTTTAAAGAAATGTTCATCCTAAGCATAGACCTTCTAAAAGCTTTATCAACCTGAAAAAGTGCAACTGAGAGATATTTTTCTAACGTCATCATCACGGACGACATCATATATATTCCTGACATATTCTGAGCTCCACTGGGACGGTCGACTGCGTATGAGCACCTTTCTTTCGAGCTCAACTCGCGACGTCAACTTTAGACCATCATAATTTACGTATTCAAGCCGAACATGCTGATCGATCGGACAGTAACGAAGTTTCTTGGCTCTCGTTATCCCCTTATCCTTTCTTAAACAGTTAGTTACGTTTATCGTCTGAAAATTATCGAAAATGATATTCTGCAAGTGCAACTATCGATTTCAGGAGTGTTACACTTGTAGCCTACAAGTTTCGGTATAAAATCGTTGGTATTGGTAATAAATAAAATAAAAAGGTCAAAATAATATAATGAATAAAGACTCGAAACCCAACTTTATGGCGGGGTAACAAATTTTTAATTATGATGTGTTTAATGGCTTTATGGAAAATAACATCATAGTATCTGAATAAAAATTCGAGGTTCTAGCTTTTTCTGAATTTCGATGTCGACTTATGGTTGCGCGATCGAAGCTGTTGTCGCGAGAGAGCAGCTGGGTAATTGAGCTGGCGAGTGTCATTCTACGCGAGTTTCGGGGTTAATACGTCGGAACACGAGAGTGTTGCGGGGTCGGCAACCTGCGACACGCGAACCGATTTTGTACGGTTTCTCTCGCGAATGTGAAAAAAAAAAAAAATAAAACGGCGGCGAAAAAAGGACAGAATGAAATCGAGAACCGCGGGATTGTTTTGTAATGTTCTGTCCTGGTTGAAAGGTGGCTGGTACACGCATCTACTCGCGTGCGAGCGTGTAATTTCGCGCGGACGACATACGCGTTGAAAATGTACCAACGAATACGATGCTAGAGATGACACGCACGTGGCGAAGTATTACGGGTAGATTCGTTATAAAAGAACTTGTCTTCTTTATGATGTTATTTCACGTGAATTAGCCGATGCACGAATTGGTGTTTATAAATGCTGGAGATATAGCGAGATCGTAAAATTAGAAAATTTTGTATAGGCTCTTTTCATTTTTATGGAAATATTCCATAGAATATCGTACATTTTCTAACAGACTATTTTTAATTACAATTTAATCGAGTAAGTCATTGATAGTAATTTTAATATACGATTTCTTTATAAATCTTTTAGAGGAATTTACTGGACGATATAATTCTTTTCCTTTCATTTGATAATTATCAACTATCAATTGGTAATTTACATTAAATCATTAAGAATGGCTTATATTACAGTGAATATAATTTTCCTTATGAGTTATGTGAATGCAGTCAAGAAATTTTGTTGGAAATACATGGACGATATTAATCGGTACCTATTATTCGATATATATAATTTACGACTTAGCTATTTCTCCACCAGCAGCTATGTTCATATCGATACAGTGTACAATTAACGGTACATTATTGTTTCCATTAATATAGGTAACGATACTGAAGTAAGAGAATTATCATGATTAGAGTGGTAAATCTTGATATTCATGATATTACACGTTGATATTCATACTTCCAATATTATTGTTTGCAGATAGAGATCAAGTACATTTCAGATATTAGGACAATATTCAACGTAATGCATGATTTATGAACAATATTACCAAAGTTATAATCAAATGAATTATTCAGTAGCATATTTTAACTGGTTGCTTCGTGTGATTATGTATATTAATAAAATTCTATTTTGCAATTACTTGAATGTACATTCTGCTTCTGCTTATTTTCATCCTTAGGATATAATAATGTATGTACATACATACATAGTATTTAGAGGTTAAGTTAATAACTTAGGACTATTAAGAGAATTAGATATATAGATAGTTGTAATTAAATGGATAATCCAATGTCATGTTTGAGATGGTTAGTTTAAATAACTGTGTTAACAGAATTATACTTTTTTCAGTGATTTGAATACACTACTTTTACTCATTTCATGAGTAGATTTACACACAATAATGCAACGTTAATAGAAAAAGTATGTATCTTCGAAGAGGACGCTCTAAAAACCACAAACTTTAACGTCACTAAACGATTGCAAATAAATAGACTCGTATTAAACTTACCGAGTCGAACAGTCCTGATATTGTTACATATTAATATGTATATGATGTAAGTTTCATTTCACCTTTCGAACAGTCTTCGAGCCTTTTCTTCTGAATCAAGCGTTCTTAATCGTCCCTTCTATATATGTTCTCGTTTCTTCGAAGACGGCAAACACCTTTTTTCGTCGCATGACACGGGTCAGATTTTGTGGAAAGATATTTTGTGTTATACGTGTGCATCGATCCCGACGAACGATAAATAATCGCAATTAATAATCGCGTAATCGGCGCACGAGCGCCGCCTCGAGCGAAAAATTAATGCGAACGAACCATGCTCGCGTGCTCCAGCCATCGACGGACGATCTTCGAACGTCGAGTCGCGTTTTTCATTTTAGTCATTCGGTTGACGTTAAAATCGAGTTACGGTGGCTTTATAGAATTCTTAATTCCGTGCCTTGATTAATTAAGTTCGTGTTAAGTAAGTGAATTGATTGGTTATGTTGTGTGGGAGACTTTTGAACGCGTGAATGTAGAATATTTGAGGTTATAGTATGAATAAAGAATTCATGGCCCATTTGTTCGAAATTTCATTTGCAGAGAGCAAATGTGAGCGTGTAATTAAATTGTTACTGTATTATTATTTCGTTATCGAGTAGTATATAGTATAATAGTAGAGAATGTTTTAAAATATCTAATGAAAATAATATATACATATAGTTATTGTATTTTTGTATCTTTTGACACGTATGCATTAGTATCTCACAAGATTTATTGAACTAAACTAACAAATGTATCGCGTTAGATGGAATCTGTGTTTAAGAATACCGTGTTATGCGTGGGATACATGTACTATAATATTTTAGACACATAGATATTATATTAAAAAGATAATGTTTAAAGAAGAACATATTCGCGAATATTTATATCTTTATATTATATTTATAAGAATAGTGCTACTTTGCACGGTGACATAATACAACGATATAAAGTTGAGGACAGTATACATATATTGTGCCATTTCCTTCCCCTTTGTATAAAGGAAAAGGAAACCACACAAAGGTTCATGTTTGCAAACTTCTTAATGGTCATTTAACTTAAACTGATTCTTGAAGTGTTAAATACGGCTGAAGCGATGGTAGCACCGTGTTGCAACAAACTTTGACGTGAAGAATGTGAGAGAGGGATTACACGGTGACAAGCGTGCATATGCATGTATACGTAGAGTATGGGCGACAAAGCATGTACATAATTCCTAATGCGTTGAGCTGACATGATGTGCACGTGTCTCAGAATGAGAATGTGCACGGAGGAAACATCTCAGAGGCTGTAGGGTAACTCGTAACATCGCTAATACGTAACACGTAGTACGAGTCGTCTAATGTCACCGGCTTTGCGCCATCTAATGGAACACGAGCTCTTTTATAGAATTACGCAAATAAATCATTCGAATTTTCCATCTAGTGATCTTAAATAATAATAATTCCGAGATCATTTAGAAGGAGCTGGTTCGAATATTGCAAATTACTTCAGTATCACAAAATTTAGTGTCGCGTCATTGTATTATAAGCTCATTATAAGCTTATGATAAGCTTATTATGTAGATAGCTAATTTTCGATTGAACAATCTTGAATCAAAATAATTCTCGTACTATCTCGAAATTCCTAGAACATGGAAAATTCCAAAATACAGAGATCTGCGGATTTTTTCATCCCTGAAAGTCCCCATACGATAGATCTTCATCGCAAAAGTCACAGCCATTATTCTCCAATATTTTATCTACCATCTACTAACAACTCTCACAAATCTTACAAATCTCGCAAGTCTTATTGGCATCAAACTGATCATTCTTTTTATCCAAGAATACCACGATCTTCGCTAATTACCCTGATATCGCTGTCGAGAAAACGAACCGTCTTATCTTCGAGTTCTCGCCATTCTTAGTATCCAACCCTACCAGAGAGATGGCTACTTAACGCCACAGATAACACCTCTGACAATCTCACGAACGAGCTATTCCTCTTCTTTCGCTTCCTTTTCCTCAGACCTGGCCCCCTTTCCATTGCTAAATCCATCACCATCCAAAAGATTATCTCTCGAAATCAATTTTCTTCCTCATTCCACGAGGTCTTAATCACGCACGATTCTTTTTGAACTGGCCAAGAAATAATAGGATCGATCTGTTCCCCGGAACCATCGATCCAGTCCATTTCACGAATGTAATACACAATTCCTGACCATCGAATGCTGTTCGCTCAAAATTTTCAATATTTTTCACTTCTCTAATAAAATCGAATGACACGGGCGAATCGTAATAACAAACCTAATTAATTATTAATTAATGCGGCGTACACGTACATGTATGCATAATAATAATTTCTGTTTTTCCCCTTCGCATTCATTACAGCTCATATCCTTCCCAATTTGCACTGTGTGCACCGTCATGTTGTATATTTTATATTCTCATTATTTCGCTAAACATCTTTCGAACTTTCCAATATAATCATAATATTAATTACTGGACTGCACGTTTTTATGTATTTATGGGCAATTTAATGATGCAAAAAATGCACACAACGCGTATAACGTACAAAAATACGTGAATTATACAAAGCAAGATATTCGTTATAATATTTAAAAGATGAAACAAATTTCTATTTAGCGCCCATTTCTTTAGCTAAGTTCACAGAGCTATAAACGTGGATAAAAATCATCACATAGTCATTGCAGTATCAATGAAATCTCGAAAGTTTCGTATAATACGCACGGTATATTCGCGAAAGATTTCTACATCTCTTCGAATACTTTCGTGATTTACGCTAATTAGAAAATTGAAATTCTTATGACTCTGATTTCGATGTCCAGAGATATGTGATCATTCAGCAGCTTTGGCACGAAGGATTCAGTCGGCGTTATTTCCTACGACGTGCTCCACCGCGAATGGCGAGCTTCATTATCGCGTTTCGTGGAAATTCCGCGAAATCGGTCCCCGAAATGGATTACGCGGGCTTTTCGACATTGTTAGGCAGATCGATTCGCGGGTTTCATTTAATGATCGACTCTCTCTGCGACCCTCTGCTAGCTTTTCGTTCGACGCGATGGTTGGGTCCCGGTTGGATGAAATAACGATAAGCAGCGGTCGGGATTAATTAAAAAGTTAATCCCGTTGGATGGTACACGGGCATAAATCCACGACTACAGTTGGAAAAAATAACTGTGAGAAACGTGGTGTGCGATACGTGCGTATACGTGAGACAATGGGATTTTGTATTTTTCGTTGGGGGGTGGGTTAGGGGATTATCGAATGTGATTTCGATGAAAAGATTCTAAAGCATGATCGAATGCGTTTTCCAATGGATCTCTCCTTTTTGATGGATTGCGAAATGGCTAGCGATTTTTTGGACGAGATTTAATCTTGTTTGAGACGCTGTTTGTATTTGTATTTGTACGACGCATATCTGATATTTTTATGTCAAACGTGTAAATATGGATAGCGTCTCTAGGTAATGGTTAGCTTTAGCTTGCGTTTTTAAATTTGATATTTGTACGTTTGCATATTTTTTATGTCATATACCTAAACGCGGGTGTTCGTAGTTGATGGGTTAAAAGGTTGCAGAAGAAGCTCTAAAAAGATAGGTTTAACGATTCGATATTTCATAAGAAAATATTGGAAATATTGAATATAGGAAAGAATAAAGAAATTTCAAATTGCTAGTTTTACCGACTTTGAGAACTCGTTTGGTATTTGACTGATGATGGATATTTCAGGGGTTAATAAAAGTTCCCGGCTAAAACTTGCCTGCGGTTAAGTTTATATTAACTTTATTTAAAACCGAAGTTTGTGGCGAAAGTTCCCCGTGCACCATGTACCTCCTTCCGGGAATCTTTCGATTATTCTACTTAAATTCTGATTATGCTTCCATGAAGAAGAATTCTATTAAATGCAAGCAATTCTACTATTACAATCACAAATTAGCCATGAACATTTTTTTACCAGTTATTATTAATGCGAGAATCACTATAAATGGGAATTATTAACAATAGAAACATATTTTACTTAATATTTTTATAAAGAAGACACGCGATGCTTCATAATTGGTACCAGTTTGACTACAAACAAATTTATCATTTACCTGCCAATTAATTGGTTTACCCATTCACCGCCAGACAAATCTTATCAGTTGCAGATATAGTGCTAACAGTAATTTGAACTAGTAGTAATTTGAATTATTTGTATAAGTAGTAATTATTAATTATTATTTACGGTAATTTGAAAATGAAAGAAACACCACGAGGTAACTCGTAGCCGGCGTCACTGAATAGAATTCACACCGAATAAGACTCCGCTAACTACGAGATATCTCGTAGTTGGCAGTGAACGTGTTAAAGTACAAAATCGAGCGTGTAATAGTTAATAGATATTCTTTGTTTCCATTCTGCATTATTATTTATTATTCTATACTCTCATTTCGTATTCTTTCCATTGCTTTGTTATCTTCCAATTATGCGTTTGTATGATTTTTCCACCGAGCACTTTATTAATTAAGCTCGTTAATTTTTATAATTTACGTAGAATGCACAGAATTCTCTGAATAATTAACCAGAGTATCAAAGGGAGGCGATACTTTTGGTAGGCGAGGATAGTGTCGCCCTGCGATCGCCAACGATATTCGACGCGTGGCCCGCGAATTAATGGCATTATTTTAAACGATTATTAAAATGATCGAATTCTCCATGCTACAGTGGAATTGATTGGAATTTCACGCAGCGGACTCCTGCCGTACGATTCGGATCGAAAAGTAACGCGTTAACGAGCAGACGAAATAATTAACAGGTCCTCGATACAACGCGGACGTGATCGCCATATTTGATCGTTTCTTATTCGATTCAATATTCCAGTCGATCGTGATCATCCGTGTTCATTTCACGGGTTTCCATTTATCCGTGAAGAGTCCTATGGACACGAATAAAGAGCGCATTAACGAGACAGGTGAAAAAGTGAATAAACAAAACTTTTCACTTTGATCGAGATTACCGATTCATCCTCGTTGTTTGCCCTCCGCGCCGAATACGCAATTAACGAGAGCGAAATTACCATAATAAGTTTTCCCCTTCGTGTAATCTGTAAACGTACAGGAAATAATGCGTGATTATTTAACGCTGTAAAATATCTTTAGCGGGAGAAAATTGAAGATGACGAGGGGTTTCGTGCGAAATCGGTTAAATATGTCATTACGTCGTGTTATAAATAAAATATCTATGTAATTTGAACGCGATAACGTGAAAGAGAAGTTGAAGAATCAATATTTATCGGGATTTCGAATGGGATAGCTGGAATAAATTAATCGTAACGTGGTAGAGGGCTTGAATGGCCTCGCATGTTTTCAGGTTGCGTAAGAGCAGCAATTATCAGCGCCATACACCGGTCCGTCCCCCATGTAGATTCGTTCCGGAAATGACACTGACCGTGCCTCGTTTCCTTCCTTCCTTCCTTCCTATCTTCGTGTGCCACCGCATATCGTGCTTGTAAATTCGATTGGGTATTAACAGGCGCGCCCCCATTACGATTTTACGTCTACGTATCGTTGAATCAATGGAAATTTCGACTATTTTGCAATTATATAATTACATATATAATTCACGTCAGTATTATTATTTGTAATAGAAAATAGATAATAAGAAAGCTGTATGGTTTCGTATTGGACAGAAGATAAGCAAAAAGAGCTCTCCAAAGTGGAGATGTTTTAAACATTTGTAGATGACGTCACATTTGTTTAGATGGAAATATAGTATATCTCTTTTAGGATTAGGATTTTTCTTTAGGAACGATAACATATTGTATTATAATCTTTTTTCTTGTCAATTATTGAATAAAACAATATCTTTTAGCATACAATACTTTGCAGTATTTTTCCAGAGCTTTCTAAATATCATTAAACGGTACTATAAAATTTGCAATTTAAATTTTACGTTTGCCAATTGTGATTCCGCGACTCGGTATCTGTAGAAACTTTATTCGTGTAATTTCAAGCAGTCGAAGTTCTTCATTAAGTATCCAACGAGGTAACGACGCCAATCTTAAACGTAGCAAAGTAGACGAATGTCATTTCAAGGTAGAAGTAAACACTATCTCACTAATAATTAGTCATTAATAATGAGCTGAACGAGAGTCAAATGGAATTGTAATACCTGGTATTGTAAGGGGAACGAGCTCTTATGCATTTTATAGCTACGAGTGACAAGTGTTTATGAAAGTATGGATGAGTCTAACCATAACCATTTGAGATGGTTGCGTTTGAATAAAATATGAGTATGAATGAATCCTAAGTATACACAGATAGCTTCATATGATCGGGAATCGATAATAGCAGTTCATGATCGCGTATAATAATTTCATTCACGTTTCATCAGTCTGTGGGTATATTTATAGATCAGAGAAATTCTGTGTTTGAAAAATAACAGCAGAACACAAAATTTGTATATCATTGCTTGTATTATCATAAGTGCTAAAGCACTGTTAATGGTAAATAGAAACATTTATTGGAAAAAAATATTTAGAAAATTGATACAACCAAGTTGTACATTTTGTACAATTCCATATTACAACTTGTATCTATACATTGTATATTACAGCTTGCTAATTTATTTTTTATTATTTTGCATGGTTATAACCTCGCAGAATTTCGCATGTATTTCACCTAGCACACTGAAATCCTATTACATCCCTTAGAGTTTCAACATGTTTGTAAAGTAGGTTTTACACAGACCAGACGAAACCCATACGTCGAGACGGAAAATTATCGCGACGAAGTTTCGTATTCTGGAACTTTCGACCATCATTAACGGAGGTTGAATCAAGGGACGATGATTAAAAGTGCTTTTTTTTTGTCAGGATGATCCCTCTTGAGGATGAGCACGTATTAACGTGAGAAAAACTATATCGAGTCCGCGACTCTCGAAAACTTATCGAGCCGTTAATTTTACTTAAGCCCACTCGCGGGTCTCGCGTTAATTGGTAGACAAGCTTTACCATCTCTTATCGCTTTTCCACCTGATAATACCAACTCGAACTTGATTCTGTCCGAACCGATTCGAAACTGATAGATATCGCTCTCTGCTAATTCTCTCTTTCTCTCTCTCTCTCTCTTTATCTCTCTCATTCGACGTAATCAGAGATCGAGTGACACGCCAAACTGGGATTGAAACGAGACTTAACGAATTGCATGGAACGTGGGATGGAGAAACGGCCCGAGAGACGATTCACCGACATTATCCCGCAAAATGGTCATTATCTCATTGCGGAATAATTATTTCGCCGAGTGCCATTCTGGCTAACGATCCTTTGTCATAGGTAAATAATTATGTGCTCGAATAATAATGTACGAACGTGATGATATGACTGTTTTGATAGGTAATCTGGGTCAGTTAAGTAGATCGATTAGGTTAAGCTTGACATAATTCTTGTTAAACGGGGATCGAATGAGAAGTAATGCTAAGCGACGTTGGTGTTGTGAAAATCTTTATTTAGTTTCGTTTTCGACACGAGAGAAAAGTGGAAAGGAGGCTGTGTAAATAAATTTATAACCAGGCTGCGAATGTTCACGCAAATTCATATTTTAACGAATACAATTATAATACGTACTGTACCTTTAATATTTTATATACGAGCATTTTTCGCACTTTTGAATGTCCCACGAATGTATGAAAATCTGCCGTCTATTTATAATCCTTTCTCCTTTTTCAAGAAAAGAAACTTTTAGTGTCAAAAAATAAATACTACAAGTCGGTAATTGATCATATATAGAAATCCTTAAGTTTTAAAGAGCTGATGAGTAAAAATGAAAATAACGCTCAAAATTCATTTTTAATATATTTCTGACCAGTGAATCAATGTGAAAGAGTGGGAAAAATTTGCCACGATATTCGTATACAGTAAACGCATCATTAAATCAATAGAACGCACAGCAACATATTTAAAGGTTCGGAAGTAAGAAGAAAATTTCGTTTCAACATCGAGTAGCGATAGAGAGTACGAATCGAAATTAACTTCGCGTCCGCGAAATTAATTAAAAGAACCGCTTTTCCCCCGTATTTCGAGTAACGAGTTGACATTTGCCAATATCGATTGCAGCCGGTTGATTCGACGTTGAACAACAAGAGCGCGATAAATAAAATCAATGAAGGGGTCCGCTGCCGTTCCACAATAAGCGTTTAATTAGGAACATTTTTCTGATTTCACGTAATTAAAAGCATATACGCGGACAAAGAAACGCGGTATTTCCGACGGCGCGTCGCTTGTAAAAGGGACAAACGGCCGGAACCGGAAACACGGACGAGGATGGAGGGAGGTCGTTAACCGAATGCAATTAAAATAATTATCTTGCCGGAAATGCGAGATTCGTTGCGAATCGAGATTGACTGCACACCGTGTTCTTATTTTCTGGTTTGCGTCTATATTCTCGCGTCAGAGATTAAGAGCCTCGAGACAAATATCGTTCATGTTCTGCAGTGTCTCGCGAACAATTAGGAAGCTTTTATCAATATGTGCGTGTCATACGAAACTTCTTGAAATTTTATGTCCACCGTAATGAGCTATTGGGTTGGTGCAAATAGAACTCTGAATCATTTGAAGAACACATAGTGTATAATAATTCTGTATATATATATAAATAATAATAGTATAGAAATGTATAATAATATTGACAATTAGCGATGAATTAGTTTTGTTATTCGAGAATTGTCGAATCACCGCTTCTAAAGACAAGAAGTTCTTCGAATGGAATCGTAACAGTCTCTTTATTCGTTTCTTCTTCTGCACATTAGAAACTTGTTTAAGCGTTCGATTTTTCCCAAATGCTAATAATAATTCGTGTCCCCAGCAACTTTCACGCCACTTTCTTCAAATCTCAATTCGTAGAAGAAAATCATACGAGTATTTTAATTATTCGTGACAAGCAACGATGAAGCTTTGATATCTTTATTAGAAATCTTCTTAAAAGCAGATAGTATTCGCGGTCGCGCCTTTCTGTGATTCTGTATGAAAATATCGAGACAAACGAGGCTTTAATTCTCTTAATTCGACGAGTGCACGCAGATGTGGGAGATTTCAATTTGTACTCGGATAAACTTGTACGGAATCGTGGGGTTCAATCTTTAATCGGTCCGAGTTATACAAGAAGGAAACAGTCCAGTGAGAAATGAAATTGAGAAAAATTACTTCGAAGTTTAATGGTAGTAATTAAGTATGCTATGAACAGAATAAATTGCAAAGAATGATTTTTATCGTGATATTACGTAATTTCGATGAAAGATTTAAACTTCATTTAAACTAAACTCGATATAAGTATGGGAATTGGTAAATATTAGAAACAGCAGTGGAACAGCAAGAAGAAAGATTTCATTTTATGAGTAAGAAATTACGAAATTTAATTATGAAATTGTTCGGTCCAGCAATATTCTTCGATTTATTACAAGCTAATATGTCAAGGTGTTTTAAAAAAATTATGTTCATATTCAGGTGTGGAATATAATAAATAACACAATTATTTGATATACATCCACTTGTCGTATTAACCTTTGACGCTGGTACTTTCATGCAAGGTATGAAGAGAAATGTTTCCCGCAAACAAATCGATTCTCATTTAATCATAATATATTCGTATCTTTGATACTGAAATAATTACGTTGTAACTCGGCTAGTGAATTCAACCATTTGCACGTCATAGGCAAAGTCTATAATTTATGCGATACGAGACACTATAGCATTAAATCAACTCAATTTTCCTCGTCATTTTTTAAATATAAAAGAATCTATTTATCTGCAACTTTGGGTAAAAAATAAATCAACTATAGATAAATTTCTCTTTTTCCTTCTTTAACCTAATCTTTTATCACGAATCTTAAACAAGCGAGAATCTATTTATTAGAAACTTTGAACGAACCTAATCAATCGTTTCTCACCAACTTCAAATGAGAAAGAACCTACTCCGCTCACAAAGTAGAATTCATAAAATCTAAAACGCGATTTATCTACTTAGAAACAGAGTCTAATATGGAAAATTAATTGGACGAAATTGGGCTGGTTTTATTCGAGCGAAAGAACAGGGAACGTCGAACTGACGGCGAATCACCATTGAATATTGAGATAACGCCATCAGCAGCGAAGGCAGCGCATCGTCTAGCGACGTCGCTTAATGCCGGTCGAGCGAAAAGATGATAGGAGCACGTGTCGAATGCAAGAACGCGTGTTCGACAATGCCATCCAATCTCAACCGCATACGTGATCGGCCTGGAATCGCTCGATAATTAGAGTCCATTGATCGGGACGCGTTTGTTCTTGTCAGTGGAAAAATGTGCTCGCAAGACCACGTCGCCTTCCACAGTCGTCATTATATATTTTATCGTTCGTTTGGAACGATGTTACGTATCAAACGGAGTCAATATTCGGAACTTTATATAATTTCAATCCAAACTGATCAATTTCACTTTTTTCGATCTTCTCGTTTCATTAGACATTTAGTATTGGATTTTTAAATTTTATTAATCAGCCAAAGCTTTTGCCCGTTGATCATAAAAATCCGAAGACCGCCGTTAAATAAACTTTCCAATTAAATTCAATGGAACTTTAACGTTTGCGTCGCTTTGAAAGTTTTGTTTATGGAAAAGGAAATTCACAGGTTCGTAAATATTTTAAACTGGAAATTCGATAAAAAGGAAATGGGTCGTAATTCAACGAGGTTAAACGTTTTTGGAAGCATTAGATCAAGCTTGCAATTCGGCAATCGAGCAAATGAGGCGGATAAACAGCGTGAAACAATGGGTGATCAACACGAGCGAACAAAAGCGGAAAATATCATCGCTAGATTAAAGAAGACAAAGAGTGCATTTTGTAGCGATACATCGTCAGCCGGGTTGAACGCCAATGATTTATGTATTAAAAAGGATTGGAAAATCGATCGGACCATTAGCGTACGCGGACTGGAAATATTATCGCGACATGTGTTGCCAGGAAAGATGTGAAAATGAAAATGTTTCCCTGTGAAAATTGATCATCGCTCTACTCGATTATACACCATGTCCCCAGAACTTGAACGCGAAATAATTTTGTGCAAACATGGCCGCATTCGTGGAATGCCAACCAGTCGTGTAAACGCAGTTTCACGAACATTTCGGTTTAAACTTCTATAACTATGATTTTCTTGCTATTTCACTGGAAATGCTCACATTAGAACGTACATAAATACGCTTTGCGTATGGATCAGCAAATTAATACTTTCTCGTGTCTTAAAATTTGTAACATTTAATTAGAATGTAATCATTATTCGATTTTGTTGCTATATCATTTGATCGATAGCAGGTAGTTTCATTGTTACACTTTTATTATTTCCTTGTATGGTGACTGAAATTACGAAACTATATCGAATTGCGATTTTTTTCTCGTAACCAAATAAAACTCCCATTACATTCTAGTTAACAATATTCTGGTTTAAGATGTTTTGAAGTATCCGTAAACAAGATCGATTCAATAGTATTGACCCTTCGTACGCGAACAACCGAGTTTTTAATAATTCACCCTTCGCTCTCTCCGGCAAGAGTTCTCACTCTTACTAGAAAAAGTCTCACGCATTTGACTCGACTTTAATATCACAGTGGAAACGTGGAAAGGAGTTCTGGAAATTTTGTTTAGATTTTTTAAAGGTCAGAAACAATAAAAAATGTCAGCTGAACATAAATAATGCAGTTTACCACGAAACTATTGTGAAATATTTCGAAATTTTCGTATTCCGTGTAACAAGATATTTTCGTGTGCCAATTATCAGCTTTCTATAATGAAATATTTCTGAAATATCGGTGTATAGGTACTTGAGAGACACCCGGTAGAAGCTCATTTAGCCAGAGACGAATGAACGTTTAAACGGTGATGCGGCGTTAATGATTTCGGATCGTTGTAGTCGTGTTTGCGGGATTATTAAGCTGCCGATTAATCGCGTCAGCAGCGTAAATGATTGTTATTAGACAATGAGACGAGCCATCTGACAAGATTGATTGTTGCCGCGAATGGTACACTGAACCGACGAGCGATCGACCATTGTTATCGATGCTGTGGACTGCATTGTATTCCTGCATCCTGCGCCATCGGGCAGGGTGGCGGCGAAAAATTACATCTAACCGTTGTAAATGACTCCATGAACGTTAATTAATTTCAGCATCGTTCAAAGCTGACGCGCTCGATCGAATTTCGTTGATTTTCAGCCCTGGGACAACCCTTTGTTCTTTACGCTTTTTGAAATTAACCGAACGACCGTCAAAATATTTAATCTATTTTAATATTTATTTTCGCTTATTCGCGTACTTTGTTTCTTGTTTCTGTATTTTATTTTGCATGAAATTTGACTTTTTATTACCTTGCTATCGTAATACCGGCTGTCGGCATTTTAAAAATATTCACGATTAACAATTCTGTGAAAATTCCATATTTAACGGCCTATTTTCTACACGCAGGATAATATTATAGAATATATTCAACATAAAAACAATAAAATAATAAAATTTATTACAGTAATATAGTAAAATATTAGAAACGTAACAAGACAAACGTTCACAAACTCGTGCACACTTCGCAAAGTTTTAAATTTTAAGATACAATACCGATATCGAGCATATTCGATATGCTATGATTTATAATATTCTAACAACATTTCATTTCTTGCGTCCTTCTGCATTCAATAACCTCTCAGGCTAAAGAGCTGATATCGAGGTTAGAATACAAATTAATCTGGTCACCAATGCAACATACGCAACTGCAATCCATGCCCTGGATATGATTCAACGCTACAATCAAAAACCTAGTAGGTAATTCACCTAAACTGCCAGATCAACTACCATTCCAACCAGGTGTCAAAATGCTCGCCCTAAAACCGCAGAAACGAACCCTCTTACCAACACCATCGAGTCCTTGGTTTCCACCTAGTGACGGACAAGGGAAACGATAGTCTCGGAAACCTCCGATAAAACGAATCGGCCTGTACACCCGTGGAACGCAATAAAGTGCACGAAACAAGCGGTGTCAGCATCGATCACTCCCCGGGTGCTCGATAAGATCGACGCTTCGCGCAAAAAGCATCGGGTCTGTTCGAAGAAGGAGCTTGTCGGATTTACTTACAACCCCATTCGACGTGACACGTCCTACCCACGCGACTGTTGCCATTTTCGCCCGAGTCCACACACCCTCATACTATTTCACCCTTGAAACACGATGTAGCAACCGCTCTCTCGAAGGGTGCAAAATCGATCTGCGATTAACGGCCTGCCGGCTAAAAAGATTATCGTATCGCGTGTTGACTAAGAGACAGTCTAGACCCTGGTGGTATTTGGCGAGATAGGCCAACGAGTGGGCGAGAGAAAAAGGGAAGCAAAGATCGAGGCAGAGAGAGAGAGAGAGAGAGAGAGGGAGAAAGAGAGAGAGAGAGAGAGAGTATCGTCATCCGGAGGCTCGCCGAGCCAGAAAATTGCAGCGACGTCGTTCGCTCGTCTGTTCGTTCGCTACCTGGATTTATTCCACGCAATTACCGCGATAAGGGGCTGCTTTAATAATCGTCCGTTAATCGTCACCACCGAACCACCTCCTCGATCTTCGTCGAAGATTCTCACCCTGGTGTTTCATACCGCGATCTTATCGTTGATAAACGACGCATGGACGATGTTTAAACGTATTCGAGCTTGTGTCGCCGTTGATGGCGATGTGCTTCGAGAAGTTTTTCATTTCATGGTTGGATTTCTTCGGGGTGACTCGTGGATATCGCACGAATCGCTTTAACGAGGGTTGGTTTTAATGGAACCAGACTCGGACGAGATTTATTTCTTCGATTCGCTACGGGTGAACTTTGCGTTAACGTTATGTTTTGTCTACAACCACAATTTATACATCTGCATATATACAATAATTGTTGCAGTCGGTTTATATTACTGAACTTTGTTGTTTAATGTCGTAGCTATGAGAACGCATCCATTTAGATTCTACGATTTTCTGCAGTTCGAAAGAATCGAATATAATTCGTATAAACGAACCTATCGTACCTGCTTGTTTCTGAATTAATTCGTTTCATTGGACCGTTGGCTCGTTGGAATCATTACCGATAATTGAATAAACAGTCTGCGAAGCGCGTTGGTGTAAAATTTATGGATCTCACGGTTAGTTCGAAATTTTGCGATCGAATTCATAAACGAGCGTTAAAATTCACACCGTTTTATAATAAATACGAAAGCATCGCTGCGCAAATATTTGTCGCGAATGTGGAGTCGATTGACCCTGGTGCGGTTCAAGGATTCGCGGTTACCGCTATTTAAAGGGACACGTTAGAGCTGCTAATTACTTTTACCGTAACGCAAAATTGTCGCGTTGAAATGAAATTGTTTCTGGCTCACGCGTAGACCGTAAAACGTTCGTTGTCGATTCTGCGACGAAATTCTTCAGCCAACCCTTGTACATAAAATCCATTGTTTTTATATAACGATATTACGATATAACGATATTATTGTAAAATGGTTCAATCAACTCTTGTACATGAAATTCATTGGCTTTTTGTAACTCGGGTATTTTAATATTATAAAATATTCGATAATTGACTTGCACAGTAACCACACGATTAACCTTATAAATTAATAGCAGAGTCTAAAATTAGAATTAACAGCGTATTACGAAAAAATACATCGGATACTGAAAATTTCTGAACGTATAATTTTCCAAAAGGAAATATTAACCTCGATATTGTCGATCAGTTTTCCGTCAGTTTGGTTGGGTTTCACTTTGATTAAACATTTTCAAATCAACAACAAGTTATATTTATCGTTTTATCTGGAAACTGGAAATTGCGCAATTGTTATACACAATGTTCTTATGATATGTAAATTTCAAATAAATTCAATTCGAACGTAATTTAACACATCGAAGAACGACAAGTGGAAGAATTTTTAATAATATACTGACTGAACCAATTGTGACACGAGGAAAACTAAAAATCAATACTCTGCGGAATATTTTTTCATCTCTCGCAATTTTTATTCCAGCCTTCATTACGTGACTGATATATTAAAAAAGTGGAAGCGCCCCGAAAGAGGGTGATGGCTCTCACAATTGGCTCAGCTTGGCAAACGCGTCCGACCATAAATTAAATTCGAAATCGGCGAAAGTACATCGATCCTCCCCTTCGATTTTCGTTCGATATTAGTTTTCGATTATTTGTTTATCTCTCGACCGGTTTTCATAAATGACGCGACTCGATTGTAATTTTAATTAATAACCGTGGTCGGCACATGTATAAATTTCCCTGCTAGATAGCTCGCACTAACGAAAATGAATTTTCGTGATGTATCAATAAAATGCCGGGCTGTATACACTGGGTTACGCGAGAATTTGAATATTTACTATAAAAAACTTTTAGTCATATGTTCCTATATTGCGTGCGTTATATGAAACATTTCCAAGTTCTACGAGCACTCGACTATCGCGATTATACTGATACTTGAATTAACATTTTATATTTACGAAATTAAAAATTTATATAGAAGTTACAAGATATTTACTGTAATGATATATTTAATAAAAAAACGGATTAGAACGTTAGGAAACATATAACTATTATAATTTACTATATCGCGCTGCAACTCTTTAAAATATATAGTTTCAACTAATTTTGCTATATTTATCGGATCGCAATCTTCAAGCAACGCAAAGGATCGTTAACTTTGATTAATTTCCTTAATGATTTGGATTAATCGCCACATTTTGAATGAAACCGGCTAGCGTTCTAACGCTTGCGAAAAATGGATGTGTATACATTCGACGAAGGTGTCGATTAGCTATCATAGAGAAACTGGAACGCGACGAAAAACTACGTAGAATCAACGAGATTGGTCGAGATCGAAGCTGGTTTCATCTTTCTAGAGAATGTTGCCGCGTGAAACGTGATATTTATTAAACGGGAATGACACGACGGATAAATCGACACGTGGAACGTTATCGTTCGTGTTTCAACCTATCAATAGTGTTATCCTTTGAGAAAAAAGTAATAACGAAAGACAGGGGATGCTTCGGTTAGGATTAAAAGCGCTTTACGGTCCTAGTGTATTTTATTTCGTTGACAAAAAGTTCTCGCGCGCTACTTTCCAAGCCAGATCGATCATCGAAGGAGATGTTAATTAAACTAATTTAAATATTGGTAGGAATTTTTGAAAACTTGAACTTGTTGCTGAATTCCGAAATTTTATGTTAGCCTTTTTTACACATTTATATTTAACGAAGCCAGATTTTATTTGTAATACGTTCAATTCGAAGGCCGAATTTTACATGCATTTTTCAAATAGAGTTCCAAATAAAGTTTTCAAATTATTCAGAATATTTCAATATTTTCTAAATTAAAATTACCGAAACTCTCATTGAAACCTATTATTTTCCAGGAAACAACCGCTGGTTATATCATACAACCAATTTTTCTATTGAGAAGATTCCAAATGCCTAGTGCCATCTATCCTAATATTTTTAACCATAAAATGTTTTCAATCGTATTATATCCAGATATAGAGCAATCCTATTATAAACGATGATATGTATTCACGATATGCGTAGGAAACCTTGTCTCCACGTCACGTATACACAGCTTTTACCAGTTCCTGTGTGTAAGCTTGTAGCTGACGTAACCCGTTTTGATTCAAGATACACTCGACGTAACGGGAACAACGATGAAACTACGTTACACAGTCTCGATTTTGACGAACGTGAGGACAAGTAATAGCTCTAATACTTGCTATTCTCGTATCGAGAGCGCGGAATATCGTGCCACGAGAGCTCTCGTAGTTGGTTAATTCTTTGTGGCTCGATGCTTCCGGATCGTCTGGATCCAATTAGCGTTTGACGTTGTTCCTTTCGTTGCACCGAATTGTTTTCATACCCTGCGTATCGTTTGTCGTTACAGGTATTGACTTTTAGAAGAATTGATTTTTATGCTGTTTTTAATGCAATCAGCACCGAGTTTCAATCTGCGAGAAAAGAAAAGACGATATCTTTTTATTGTTACGTTTACGCGCGATTGTTCTCCGTAGATTTTAATTGTTAACACATTTTTACCGAACTATCTTCGGAGGGGTGAAAACATACGGCTATAAAATAGAGTGAATAATTTGTAGCAAGATTATGTATGGTTAAATGTATTAGAAACAATTGAAGAATATAAAGTACAGCTGGATATTATGTGGCATTAGCGTCACTGTGTGAAATTCAAGCATTTTAGGTAAGCATTTTAGGTTTCGCGCAGTGCATTATAACATACTTACATTCCCTTTTTCTCTAGTTTTATATTATATTAAAATAATTACATTAAAAATTGTGTAGTAAATTATACAGACGTTTTCAAAATACACTTAGACTGATTCATTCGAAGTTCTTCTTTTACCGCTAATTTACAATAGACAATTTCAAATACGATTTATTACATAGGGCTGAAGATAGACAGGATGGAAAGACGGTGACTAAAAAAGTCGGAAGATTTTCCAAACCTAAGATAAAATGCAGATGGGATAGCAACGAGATGAGATCGAAGATGCAAGAGAAAAAGAAATCGGGAGATTGGATCTCTCTGATGTAGCTTTCGAAACCGAATCTTTCATTTTCCAAATGAGTGGTCCATCGCTTTTCTCAATTTGTCAATGAAAATGATGAAACATTTCTGTAATAGCCAGCGATACAAATGGACGTATAAATTATTTTTTATAAGACATATAGATATTGCAAATATATCTATAGCATAAGATCGTGGCTCCGGAATTCGAAAAGATGATGACGATTATGTAATCGTATGAACGTTGAGCGATTACAATACTTAATAACTTATTAACGATTATAAGATGTTTATAAAACTTAGAATCTAAATCTCGGGCAATTAACGCGGATTACACGCAACGAACCTGCATTCATTTGCTATCATTAAATCTCGACAATATCGTTGAGCATCTTAGAGGGAAATAAATGAAAGCGTTGTTGCGAAAAGCAACACGCGTGGGATTGGCTGCACGTAGTTAGAATTTCAAGAGCACGCGAGTTCGGGCGCTTAAATTCGATCTCGACACAGTGCGCGTTTAATACACCGTGATATATGCACACACATTCACGAGGGTAGCATAATATCGCGCGATTAGGTTGCGGCGGCAATAACAATAACACGAACGGCAAAGATGAAGGCGCGACCTGGAATATAATAACGATATCGGCCAGGTTGTGCAACCCTGACAGTTACTAATTGAGATATATTAATAACGACTGGACACCATATGTTTTCACGTGACGGTAACAGATATTGATCGCAACCAAATCTATTTAGAAACCTCGAATCACTGTCCGGAAATTTGGACACCATTTATTAACCCAATATTCTGTCATATCAATTAGTTTTCTTTTACTATACGACACATATTGGCTGGTCAGGACCGTAAAGCGCTATATTAAAATTGACGTTGTGGCATTGCTCAGCTCCGTTTTAGACATTTTTCAGGAAATTTTTTTCACAGTGTCTTCACTGAATCATTCATTTATTTGCGAAAGATGAATAGACCGCGAGAGGATAAATAGATTGCGGATGCTTATTTATGGAAAAATTGTTAACACATGCGGGATGTATATAATATTATGGAAAAATATATAAAATATTCGAAGTAAGCCGCTTATTGTAAAATCTAATGGAAGAAACAAATTTCTACACAGATGGAATTCTCTATAATTGAGTTCGTAAAACGTTCATAATTTCTTTAATTACGCTCATAAAATACGTTCCGCCAAGTGTAGCGGTCCTAAACTCATTCTGAATATAATTTCTCCAAAAACTTGACTCGTATGTCAGCTGTTTTCTGTGTGGTAGGCTGCTAGTCATTAGCGTCCAATAACTCGCCAATAAATAATAATTAACGACGTCGTCGTTCCTCGGGAGGATCCGCGCGATACAACAAAGCCTATTTATCGAACGGTAGACACGCCATGCGCGTGTTATAATTGGATACCGAGGGCAGTCTGCGCTCGCTTCTCGAAACCACCATGCGAACGCTTGATCGTTCGCCTGGAAAACGACCTTATCAGTGCGGATGGTTGGCCCCAGCCACGTTCGCCGGATTTTTGAAGGAATTGTGATTCGAAATTGCGTACTTCAACCTTTCATAAGTATAGAAAGACGAGGAGAAGGAATGGAATCGTTTAACGTGGAGGTATTCGATGAAGAATCGAAGATCCATTTCGATGTAAATTCGGTTAAATGAAAAATATCGATTTAATGTAGCATCGTTAATCGAATATATCCCCTTTGAATTCATTCGACGATAAATTTATCGGCAATTTCTCAAAGTATGGCATCGCAGATAAAAGATTAGTAACTACTGTTGAGCATCGGTATGATATTTGTCAACGTGGAGATGCACAAAGCCAGCAATTATTGGTAAAAATGAAACGATTAATTAATTTGAACGAATAGTAATATAAATATCGTCGAAGTTGCTGATATAGAACGAGACGAGGCTCCATCTATACCAATTAATCAAATCAATCGATCTGAATTTATATCTTTCGGAGCGTATAAAATTGTTTTAAATGCAAACAATTTATTTTTTACCTTATACGTTCAATATTTTTAAGATCCGGGCTGGATTTTAAATGATTTACAGACGGTGTGAAATTTGGGGATTTCATCGTAGATGGGCTACAAGATAAGGAATGTATGTATTTGTCGAACATATTATTCACTCGAACTACTGTTATTACGTATGCAGATTTAGAGATAGCGTGAAATAAGATAAATTCACAAAATGAGATTTCATTAGCAAGGATAGGTTAATGAATAATGAAGAATGAATTTCTATGCCCGTCAAATACGTATAATATTGTATTAACTACTGTTGATACGTATTTAGATCTGAAGGGAGGATAAAACGAGATAAATGCATCAAATTTATGGATCTTATTAAAAAGGTCATAGAAGGAAGAATTTATGCAATTGTCGGATACATTGTTGACTGGAATAATTATTAATATCTAAGTACGTATTTTAGTATAGAGGAGATTTCAATTAAATTTATCCAAAATCCTCGAATAACGTTTGTTCAACAATAACTGTAGCTCTTCATTCGGAGCCATTCAAAATGCAAAACCGTTTTATAAAATTATGATTTCATTGTTCCTAGCGAGTGAAGCGCGTGGTTTACACGCGAGCACGCTATCGACCGCATCGATATTACCTACTTGCATTAAAGCTGCCGCTTTTCAAAGGGATACTATCTGGCGAGATTGTCAACTAACTGTAATTTTAACCATGGCAAAATTTTGCAAAAATGCCCTATTGTTATTCATGATATTATTGCTTTGTAGATCGGAACTGTGTTTCGGCCGCGTCCGCTGAGTAAATTCAGACTCGATAAATCGAACAATTTTCAAGGCAATTATTAAAAATACAAAGTAGAACAAAGTGAAGGCCATTGTTGAGTCAGGAAATGCTATAACCCTGTACGTAAGCAGATCGATATCAGGTCATTGAAATCAAGGGTTGTCGGTATCGAGTTCCTTGAGTTCAAACTCACGACACGGCATTAAATTTCACCAGCTCAAAATAATTGCCAATATCAAAATCGTTTACGTCAAGTCTCTTTCTCTAGCCGCGATTTAAATTATAATAAATTCTTTTTTTTAAATCCTCCAATTTGCTGTATAATAGGCACTCCTCTTAGTAGCGTGTTTTCTCTGGTAATCATATAGAATTGGATACACCTGTCGTAACTTCTATATATGTTTTCAGATTAGTTTTTAACTCGAACAGTATCATCATGACAATCGCGTTTCATTATAGTGTCAATGAAATTCCAAATGGTTCGTTCAATTCACACAATGTAGACATAAAAATTCCCTACAATAAGTGTTCGAATGCTTTCGCGAGCCATTACATACGGAGCCATTGTATTCAGGGTCCGTCCGCATATCATGTAAAATCGGGCACGACATAATCCCTTGTGGGAAAACAGGCAAATGATATAGAATAGAATCTTTCCATCGTCTGCCAACCTTCAGGAAAATCGAGTTTGAAAATTTATCAAGTATACTTGAACATGGCTAATTCTGAATTGGACAGGACTAAGTAATCGATAGGACGTAATTCTACGTTTGAAAATAAATCGGAAATGTGAAGCAAAGTTTTCCGGTAACATTTTCAAGAAAATTGAATACGCACACACTCAGTTAAAAGTCGGCCTAACACACGCATATAATAAATTGTTAAATTTATTTTTCTCGCAAACGAAGCATCTTATGAATAAATTTTATTCTACACTTTCGACTTATTTTCACACGTACAATGGCCTTCTGTCGATTGTCTGTCAAGTCAAGTGTCAATTAGTCATGCTCAAGTATATCCGATAAACTTTCAAATTCGACTTACTCGAAGACTAAGCTGAGAACGAAGAAATTTCGTTTTATGCCTTTCTCATATTTTTACACAAGGAAATACGCCTCCGTTTTACATGTTATTCGGTCGGATCTTGTATTTATTATACCGTAAGTTTACATGAAATAACATAGTCTAAAATGAATGGGAAGCGTGCTATATTCAATATAATTATCCTTTCTCAGACTTGCACCACGAGATCTCATCGATTCCTTGGAATCTCCTTGAAACTCCTCCCAATTGAATACCAATAGTATTCTATATCCCCGAAAGATCTCTCTCAGTACCAAACTTCCTCGTTTCATCTTCTTCTCGACCGTGACATTAAAGAGCCGCAAACTTTCCTTCCTTTCCCATAATTTCTTGTCTTCTCAGCCATCCCGTTTTCATTCGTCGTGAATGGATCACGATCTCTGTTTGCGATTCAGATCGATTCGCTTTATTACAGGATACGAATGAACGAGGCAAGTAGGATAGTAACAGGTGGAACGTAAACTTCGTACTTAGAGGCTGGTAAATATTTGACGAGCCAGGGCTGTAGCCGCAGGAGACGTGGACGTCGGCCGATTTATAACGGAGGCCGTGAACGGCCCGGCTCCAATTTGAATGAAACACAGTAGGCTTGAAGAAAACAGCCATAATTATTCCACGCGTGTCTTTTATTTAGATGCGGTAACTCGAGTTTAAGGGTTGAAACCACTCTCTAAAATTGGACTCCTTAAGAGTTAACTTAGGGACGGTTACGGATGGGAAGCAACTTGTTTCACAAAAAATTGGATGACTTTTTAGATATCGCGAGGGAGTGGTGGAGTTAACAGAAAGTTGGCAAAAATGTTGAAAACGACTGCGTCGACAAATACAGCGATTACGCGTGTAATGAAAAGAATTGCGCTTTTTTTATTGCAAAATAAGGAATATACGTACATGTACAGTGTATTCTAATAAGGATTAGCTCTTGAATATCTTTGTTGTTTTTGGAGATATGAAGAAACTTTATTAACAAAAGCCGTTCGGTATACAGCGGATTATAATATGGCAATAATAATTTTCTTGCAGCCGGAGGAGTTTCCAAGGTTTCAAGGCCACCTCCACTTCTTTAAATGGTATCATATACGTCTTTCTGCTTTGGTCGATGCAGCTCCATATTCTCTACAAATAAGTATTAACCCTTGTATGTTGAAAAATTGTTAGTTCAGGAGATATTTTAGCTTTAATTTGTCGAATTTAACGTATGAAAGACACGGAAAGACGTGAAGCGGTATTCTTGTGTTTACGTTGCCCTTGTCTCTCATACGGTAAATTGGCAAATTAGGGATGATTCACACTCGAGATCACGGTGTACGATCAGATCACGTCAAGTCGGGCGTCACGTCAAAGTCAAACTCACTTATACGTAATCCAATCAGAGCATTCACAGCAGGCGATCAAGTCAAACGAAAATCACCCGAATAGTGCAACAGCTAGTCTGACTCAAGCTTAACAGTTAAAATATCTGCTTAAATAATCATTTTCCGACATAGGTTACATAGCATACATAGGTTAATACTTTTTTATATTGAATACCGAGCTGCATCGACCAGTGCATAAAAGGATACATAATTCCATTTAAAGAAAGTGACCTTGTAATCTCCGAAAGTCCAGCAGCTGGAAAAAAATTATTACTACCATATTATAGTCCCTTTATATCGAACAACTTTTGTCAATAAAGCTTCTTCGTATCTCCGAAAACAACGGAGATATTCGAGAGCAAATTCTTAATAGAACATCCTGTATAGTTGCCTCGTAAGTTTACGTAGAAATTCTATTTTTCTGCAAGCCAACCATTGGACTCACACCAACCATTCGTAACAGCGTTGTTAAAACCAGTGGAGCTTGCGATTTCTACAAATTCATGCTTTCAGGCATTTGTTTACAAGCCATCTGATGTATTGTTACGCTAATAAATATTTCTAAACCATCTATCACCTACCGTTGCTTCTCACGATCCTCTCAGCTAATCTAATTCGATCGAATCAGAATCAATGTCAAATACCTATAAATGCGACATAACGGCTTAATGCATACACGGAGCACATCCTTGTACGATGTTGGAGATCGATACAACGTACCGTTCGCGATATCCTGTTAGAGTATCGATAGCACTCGATCGCATCCGAGAATCAATCGAGCCAAGACGGTTACCTACCGTATGCTACGAGAACTGTTATTATTTGTTGATTGCTTCAAGCGTCCTGTAGGATTTTTATTTGCCTGGCTTGGAATTCCAATTGTGCAACGGTAGAATCATTCAACTTGCTTCAATCACATGCTTTAGGTATCTCGATTTTGTGATTACTCGAAGTATGTGAGTTTTCATATACGATTAATATAAGTCTTAAGTTAAAATAAATGATTTTAACGTATGGTTTATACGTTTGGTTCGGTTAAACGGTTATACGCAAGTGGTTGTTTTTATGAAAGAAATTACGTCAGTCAACCACATCAATTAATATATAAAAGAAAGTGACATCGTTATAAACATTACTCCTTAAAATTCATCTTTCAATTTATGATTATTTAATTTCACCTCATAACGAACGAATTCGTGGGAAGAAGTCATTTGTTTTTTGAAAAATTGTATATTAATTGATGTATTTGGGTAGCGAAATAGAAAATTGTACGAAAAGTATAGTTGACCAGCTTGTTTCCTAAGAAATATTCTCATAAATTATGTAGATCACAATATGTACAATCGCCTATGTATATGTATCTATATGGTACAAATGTTTCTGCAACGGCATAAAAATATCACAAGTCAGCTGTCAGAAGTTGTATGCGTTGTGCACGCGGAATTTTCTCTGACATTCGCGAAATCTTGGCAACACTAGTCGCAACAACCACGATTTTAATGATTCACATTCTCGGCGCAGCGATGGTTATTCCTTATGAAAGTATACCTGGGATTTCTGACTGCCTTTTGCACTTACATTATCGCGTCATAATCCAGGTCAAACACTGACGTTAAGACGAGAGCGACGTTTACGATCCACCTGTTCCTACGCTCCGAAAATTCGAACTAAACGATTCCTTTATTTTCGACACCTTCGAATCTTTATTTCCGTAAACGTCATCGTGTTTTATTCGTCGTATTTTTAAAATTGATTTTTTTCCCAAGCTTGGAAACAATTAACTCGGTATCAAAGGTATATATTCGAATAAATATTTGCCAAACGTTTTCCGTTAAATTTTGGTAGATCAATATGGTAGCAAAAAATTTGCAAGAATATTCATATTATTCATTTCATCCTTCGATATAAAAATAAAATATTGTAATAAAAATCGCTTCTCTGATACTAAGTATCGAATATATTTCCGGATCAAATTCTCACACATTTTTTCCACCACCATTACGAAGAAAAAATCGTTAGCTTAGTTAATTATCCAACGTATTTTTAAATCAAATTTCTAAATCCTATTCTCATTCCCACGCGCAATTTTTCCACCATAACCAACAGGTCACATTCGCTATAATTTCCACCATACAGAGGTTTTTCATATAATTCGAAGAGGAACATCGATGGAACGAATGCAGATAAGTTCAATTTTTCCGGACTCTATTTTAACGAACTTGTAATAACCCGGGAGACTCGTGTAAGAATAAAGAGAAGGTTTTTCTTCAAGGGGGTGCGGTGGGCACGCGGAGAATTTTCATTTCGTTGGAAAGTTTTCGCGGTCCATTGAAAGTTTAAGGAGCTTTCACGGAACGGCGACTCCGCGGTTCGCGTATGTTAATTTATGTGCGAACTGCATTACAGTCGGTAATGTATTCAGTATTCATCTGGTGAGAGGAGCGCATCGAGGATTTCTATCTACGAATCTACCGCGTTTCTTCCCTTCTTGTTAGAATTCTACCTTTTTACCTCTCGAGAAAGTTCTGTGGCTGATACCGGTGCGAGTTTGTCGCATTCAACTGTAAATAAGTAAGATTCGAAGTTGTTAAAGATTTCGAAGATTCGTCTTGTGTATTACTCTCACTTCCTTGCGTTACGACAATCCTTAATCTTTCGTATAACAATGTTTAAAACGAAGAATTATTCGATACATAATACTACGATAATTTAATGCCCTCTTCGTCCCCAAACTATCACCCTAACTAATCAAACTTTCCTATCACTCGACATAAGTTCGAGCCATCGTTCGAACCCCTTAATTATAAATAGCAAATAAATAAAATAGCAAAATTTTAACTATATTGTGTAGAATAACGAAAACTGATCAAACCTGTTCATCACTCGACACAAATTTAAGCTACCATACGACCCTTCTTTAATTCGATTAATTCAAATCACCATAGCTCTATAAATCTTATTTACCATCAATATCGTTCAGATTGACGGTCCGCAGGTTCACCAAAAGAGTACGTCTTTCATCAATTTCTGCCTGTTCTTCGCTGGCACGTTCCTCCTAACCATGTCATGCACGTTGTTGTCGAGCGGAATCTGGTGCTTGCTGGTTCGACTGCCTGTGATCCATCTGCTGTATGGTCCGACCGGGATCCTCGTAGCCCTGACCAGTTACATGGTCGTCGCGGGTGCGATCACGTTCCCCGCCTCATGCATCCTATACAGGCAACACAATGTGACTCAACGTCGACGCCCTTTGCTCCCGGTAAGCTTATCTCTGTCATCCTTTCGCCTTCCCCCTCGTAGCTTCACTCTCCCTTTCTATTTCTCCACGCGGCTAATTAAGGAAACACAACGATCACGTAAGAGTGCGGGATAATTGAAGGGCTTCCGGTAAGTTTACCGTCCACAGAAGAATGCCTCGACGGGAATTGGACGACCTCACGCTGCGCCGGAAGTCGAGGAGACGTGGCAAGAGATGAGAAAGTCGCGTGTTGGCTTTTACCGCGATAGGGAAAGCGGTTGCACGAAATTTTTGCTATAATTGTGACGAGTATATAGAGGTTTGGTCAGGGGAGACGATACGTAGGGAAAATTAATCAGTACTTGTTAAGATAAAAAATTTAATTCAAGAAAATTTACCTTAGCTTTGTTGCGAATATCTTAATGAAAGTTTGGCGGTTGAGAAAAGTCACGTATTTGGATCTTACTGCGATAGGGAAGATGGTTTGACGAAATTTTTTTCCTAAAATCGTGGCGAGTACAGAGGGCTTTAATCAGAGGGGATGATAAATAGGGAAAGTTAGTTAATGATTATTAGGATTAAAAATGTTATTCAGGGAAATTTACTTTGCCTTTCTTACGAATACTTTAGTGAAGTTTTGGCGATTGACAAACGTGTCGGGCTTTAATGCGATGTGGGAAGGTTCGTTGATAGCAGGGATCGAAATGACAGTAGGTAAGGTTAATTATTTCTGGAATATGCTTAATGGAGTAAAGTGATGTTATAAGAGTGGAAAATTTAACGTTTCATATATTCTAGGAGCAAAATCTATTTCTAGAGACATCTATCTTTCCATGTACATTTTGATACAAGTTTCGTACTCTCCTCTTTACTTATCGGTAAATACAGCGTTAAAACAAGTTTGAAAAGTTCAACTTTATCATTGTGGCTTCTAAATTCTATCAGTAGGAATGATATTAAAAAAGGGAATGTATTATTATCGCTTATATAAATAAAACAGTTCTGCAACGGAAGCTTGAATAATGGCATTATTTCGAATAATTCGACCACTTGCGATGGAATTATTAAAAATTATCCACATTCGAAGCGAACTTATCGTTGCTTTTAAAGTTAAAAGATGTTCTAATGGACGTCGACCGGGTGTTCAATAATTCTTGGAACCATGTATCAAGAACAGGACGAGAAAGAAACAGGCTATTCGTCGAATCGTCGCACGATTCCAATACGTTTCGTACGAGAGATCAATATCCTTTGACATCGTATCAATCTCCCGGCCGAACATTTACCGATTCCAGCGATATCGTCGTATCGACGTCGGTAGAGAATAAAATTTTTCGCAAACACTGTCACGTGAGCAGAGGATCAATTCCAGTCGACGTATCAAGTAGCTGTTATCTTCTCTTCCCTACCATGAAGTTTGTCATGTGAAATATCATTTCCTTTTACACTTTTCTTTAGAAATTGCTTACATATATTTTCGAATTCCAAATATTTTCTTAATAGCTCTAATGTCTTTCCAGCGGTTCTGGTTCTTTATTTGCAATTTCTTTTATTCGAGATTCCTTGGAAGGGAGGAATTAGTATGAGCAACATATCTTGTCTTTTGTAGAAGAGCAATTTTTTAATTTAATATGTCATTAACCACCTTCTTATCAAATCTATCCATTAAACTAAATTGTACAAAGATTGTGGATATAACATCTATTTTCAAAAGATTAATATCTTTGAATCTGCCGGATAATTCGCCTCCATAACTGTTTCATACTGAAGTACTTCTTTTCAGTCACCGAGCGACAGAGACAACGGAAAATCAACAAAACTGAACTTGTCCTTCGTCGTGCGGGCTTTATGTATCTCTTATATCAATTTCATTTATTGATCCCAAATTTAATCATTTGTCTTCTCATTTCGTACCATCGTGTTAATTTCATACCCAAGAGAAAAATGAAATTGAAAAAGTGAAAATGAAATGGAATTAAATGAGAAGTAGATAGGAGTTAATTAACGATATCTGATTAATTCGTCAAAGATATATTGCCAAATTTATTCCATAAATAAAATACTAATTCCATAAAATTCTCCAATAACCTCAAAATTCGCCAATAATTCCGCCGGTATTGAAAAAAGAAAAGAAGAGTCAGTAGACATATTGAGATAATCGACAAGCGGACAAAGTACGAGAGCGTCGCATGATTGATCGCATAAACGCCAAGCTGGATATAGGACAATGTTCAATGGTCTGCGTTTCCATCGTAAAAAAACGTGGTTCCGCATCCTTGGCTCGTCTCGTGGCTGAAACTCTGTGAGAAACATGCCCTTTTGAGGCTGTTTGCTCCTATATTCGTGT
The DNA here is from genome assembly GCF_014825855.1 of Bombus pyrosoma. Classification (NCBI taxonomy): domain Eukaryota; kingdom Metazoa; phylum Arthropoda; class Insecta; order Hymenoptera; family Apidae; genus Bombus; species Bombus pyrosoma. The sequence continues at coordinate 9,060,201 of NC_057774.1, forward strand.
GCATCGTTCGGAACATCTGTTCCAAATGGCTTAAGGGCCGACCGGAACAATTCATCCGGCAGTTTCCACTTCCGGTTTACGTTCTGCCCGCCCTCATCGATAATTTGGCTCGCCGAACGTGCGAATTAATAGCGTTTACTGACATGTTTGGCGCGTTAAAAGCATCGACGCGGAGAAAAAAGTTATTGATATGGACGATAATGGTAGACGAAGGCTTTCAAAGCTAAATCAAACATCAAACTACGGCGTGGAAATTGCGTTAATAACGGCGGGCGAACATTTTGCGAACGCTTGTTATTGAAACAACGATAATGGACGCTAAACGGTCCGCTTTATATTCTGTGTGTTTTTTTTTAAATACAGCCCAGCCCGCGTATTAAATAATTTCGTTTAAATGTTGCAAAATATCAAAAGCGATGCATAGTTCGAGTTCCTTGATAAGTTTGAGACCTTTTAAAGAGATATTTGCACGATTAGTCTCTAACTTAAACGATGGTCATTCGCTTCATAGAATCTCGCAGAAATGTTTAGAAATTTATGGGAAGTTTAACAAATTTGAAAATGCGTAGTATCGCGTGTTGCGCTTGTTAGTTTCTCACGCGACATTTTTCGTTTGTGAATCCTTTTTATTGTTTCAATTCCTATACTTGATTCCTACAAATATTTTCCACATATTTTGAGACATTCTGTATATGCAATAGTTCGTAGACATTGATACATCTCGCAGCAAATGGTCTCATAAGTTTCACCTTACGAATTAAAGTTACGAATTACATTCAGTGAAATAATCAGCAGATCGTCGGGAGTCTTTTCATTCGCTGACAAGGTCGTGTCACAGGGACAAGCCTAAATCGTTTTCGGAAAGGGCTTCACCTCTTCACATTGATTTTATTGCGACAGAAAATCCGTGAAAGTGGCCTACGCTACAAACTGGATTTTCCTTCGTAACCGTTCGAATTTATCTTTATGGTCGAAGAACGTCGGTTAGGTGGAATAAGATCTTTCGACGCGACACCCTGCCACTGTTCTAACGCTCGGCCAATATATTTCCCTTTTTCCTACGGCTTTCTCACGAACGCATTACGCCACGATATCGATTTCCATCAGATGGACGGGAATAGAAATCACTCGGTACAGATCGCCAGCGACTTCCTTGATGTTAGGGTGAAAGGACCCTCTTGGGCCGATCGAAATGATTTCTCTCGTACGAATTCTATGGAAATTAAAAAAAAAAGTTGAAACGTTCGACACGTTTCCTTTCTACGGCGTACTTATTGTACTTAACGCGTTACTTAACGCATTGACGATGGCAGACGTTAATTCGCGTCTTGCATACTTTATGCGGTATCTTATAAAAAATATTAACTACTGTTAAATAAAACAGTAAAAAGATCAATGGATGCTATGAACGAAATGTTATGAATCTACACGAATGATTTTACCATAATCTACGAAAGACAGCTTGCAGCGTATATACTCGTATATTTCCCTAGAGTTTTTCTGTCAACATCGTATACACCCTCGATCCATTTATTAAACCCTCCTGGTTTATAGTGTTTCCTTTCCCATGAGAGATGCGTATTATCGTGTCATTCGTGGATATCGTGGTCCTGTTTCTGCAATGACTTGATTTGATGAGTCTAGCCTGATTCTGTAATTGCGCTATGTATAACTAAAGGATAATTAAAGCTCTAAATAATATTGGACCGTTTGAGGTACACGCCGATTGTTAAAAGTTTGACTACTTTGTAAGCGAATTATAAATGGCCAGATAATTATACATTATTAAGTTTGGAAGGTGTCGGAAGTGTCATAAAGATATGCTATCGAGGACACTACATTCTACTTATTAAAAGTTCCACAGATTCGAAAGGAACGAGTTTTACAGGATTATAATGTACAGGTTGCTATCGGCAAAAAGATCATCGATTACTACCTATTACTTGCCTATTAATTGCCTGTAACCTAAACCACGTAATCTGGTACAGTAATTAGTTGCACCCTTTGCTGCGTTCAGTTACCAGCCGATTTTCGAGGCACAGCACACTGAAAAATATTAGAGGATTTTGTACATAACTTCTACGGTACAGCTCTAACGGCTGCCAATGTTTTCTTGCGCTCTGCCTCTTTCTCTGATAATACGGGGGCATTATACTGTAGTTTAACAGAAGTTGCCGCCGCCGCCGCCTCCATCGGAAGCAGACCGGAAGCGTGTGTGCTGGTTTACACACACGGGATGTGCACGATGCGCCACGAGCACGTCGGGAAACTTCATTACACTAACGTGCGTAGTGTAACAAACTCGTTACACGGTCGGTCGAAATCTCTTTGTCCTAGCTCCGAAGTAGATTTTTCAGTTAAAGGCGTACCATTAACCGCGACCAGATTCCTCTATTCTCTTTATTCTCGTATCTTTTCTTTTTTCTTGTCCGCGCTGAATCTTTATGAAACGATTCTCCCGGGGTAGGTTCGTGCGATCTCGAAACGGAATTTTCAAACGACGGGGTAACGACGTTGTTTTGGCCTCGTGCGTTTCGCGTATTTACAAACCTGCTGCAATAATTCTTACGATAATAGCTGTATACTCGCTAGTGCAGATAGTCTGAAAAGCAAATCTCGAGTATTTGGAGGAGTAAAGCGTGAAATTTGTAAGATTCCAAACAGTCTTCGAATTTCTGAAATACGAATGCTATATGCGAAAAACATTAAAGCGACAAGTCACGTTTCTCATCCTCTACAGAATGGCAATCTTAAAGCTTAGTATGACAAATTTTGAGAAATTCCATGCAACGAATTTGTCATGGAGTTAATATTTATGTAATTAATGACCTGCTTATTTCGATCGTGACATATTTTGCCTGCCTTGTGTCCACGATTTGTATCATTTCTTTGGTTCGAGACCGGCGGATATTATAAATATTTCAGGATAGAAAACATTTAACCGGTATTCGATCGGTATCGGTACGTTGGCTATTTTGAAATTTCGACACGTTCAAAAATCCGCGTCACGGTTGATTGGAAATTAATCACGTTTCATTATTAAATTCCGGCTAGCGCGATAATTATCGCCTGAATTATTGGCTCGCGTGTTGGCAATCGTCGTAGATTGACTTTTAATAGTTAATTTAGATTCAAATGTAACATGCTCCCGATAAATCCTTCTTTGCATCCTCGATGTTTATGCATAATGCACGTTCCACAAATTTGTTTTTATATACTTGACGCTCTTTTCTATTCTTTTTTATCTTTCTCGTGTACGTCATAAAATTAATGCATGATTGGAAATTGAAATTCATGGTGTCATTAACGATTCATCTGTTCGAAAGCGTGATGCATAATTAACCGAATAAATTTCCCAGGGCATAATATATCAGATACCAGCCGATCGGTTATCTTTCAAGAAAATTTATACGCTTGCCGCGTTGTTTTGACGCGTTAAAACGTTTTGGAATGGATTCAACAATCTCATTACACGAAATCAATCGTGTTACACAATTACAATTCCTCTCCCTAGTCATCGAATTCTGTTCACCAACATTAATTGTTGCTTTCAATAACGAACCTATCAATTTCCATTCGTGAACTCCCAGTAGGCATCGTTAAAATCTTCTAGCATGCTCGATGTTTACACACGGAACGCGGTAAAAGGTCGTAACCGGTGTTAATTAACGCGATGCTCGGATCGTATCTCACCCCGAAATTGAATTACCACGAAGAACGTTCGACAAACGATGAAATCGTTATGTAGCCTCTTCGTGAAGCTCGCTGAACGTTTCATCAATCTTCTTCCCACCTCTGCCATTTAACGCGTGTACCCTTCTTTTCTCTCGTTGTTTCAGCAATTTTTCACGCGATTGCTCGTTTTATCAATGCTGGAAATAAAAAAAAAGGAAGACGACCGGCCTTATTTTCCTGTTATTTTTCGACATTTGATAATAGCGGAAAAGGGTTGTGGCGTTTTGACGCTCGCTGAATTGTTGCGTTGCTCGATTTTATATGATCACACGGTTGCATCGATGTTTATACCGGTTACACGCTGGCGGTTTGCGTCGCAACGCGCCGCTTGGATTTTTAATCCGTTCGACGCGAGAATCATTGTTTCATTAAAACATCGTCCGGCGGAAACCGTGGCGCGAGATTGCAAACATGTCGCGTGGAAATTTGCTCGTTTCGTTCGCAGCACGTCGGCAAATGACAGAGCGCGAGAACGTCGCAAAACGCGGTGTTGATTCGCGCGTTACAGGAACGGTCCGTCGATGGTCAAACACGCGGTTGAAAACGAAGGAGAGTCTCAAAAATTGAGCTGTACCGTTGTTGCAAACATTTTCATGCTCAGCACAGTATGTCCGTATCGCGTTGTTATTACATCGCCGATGATTATGCAAATGCCTATTTTTACATATAATTATAGATAAGCGTGTTAAGCGGATAGACATTTTGGAGAATTCTGTTTAATTCATCGCGAAATGTTTCAATGGCACTTATATTAAAGGATTGTAAAGATGGACACAATTAACTGTACATACGGTAGCGCTCATGTTTATCCCACTTGTTGTTCTTTACTTCTCTTCTATAGTACTATAAAAGCCAAATAATTCCTTGCTATTTCTTCTTTTATCGAAACAGCGATCTCTTCCTGGATTACATTGTCAATTAGAATTTGTACATGTCCGAAATTTGAATTACTCAAGCAACGTCTACCATCTTTTCAAGCCGTTCGAACGATTATGAACACCAGGTAACGTAGTTTACCATGGAATGCTTAAAATTGTAGCGGCACACGAGCTAGAGGACAATTCTAGCCACGTTGTTGTTTTGCCTCGGAGTACCAATATCGTTAGGATATACATAATGTAATAATAAACCAACTCCGGGCAAAACAATGTCGCCGCTACGTGTAACCGTTAAACAAAAGCGATTGGAAATTTACCGGCACCCCCTCGACCAGTATAAATAAACGAACACGATCGTAAGGTGACCAGTTTTCCAGTCTCAGCCTCGAGCGATTTTATTAGCGATCAATACACAGTCTTTAGCGAATCAGTTAGTACCGAGCGTCTGTATTTATTAATTATTTTTAAATATATTTCAATATGGAGTTATCCCGTCATTTAAACCACACGACCAAACATCCTCTACAAAATCTTAACCGTGCACGAATACAGTGGACTTACATTTAGGCGAACAATCCGATTAATCAATTCACTAAAGGTCTGAATTAATCGTCGCATTTTACGCCAGACACAGCTACTGAGCTGTTCTAATATGAACGAATGAGGTAGCGTGTCTCCAAATAATTCTACATGACGTGACATTATAAACCATATCGGAATCGTCCAGTGAAATGATACAAACGAGGAGACGATAAGGCAACAAGATAACCGGCAGAATGATACGTTTTGTCAAACGTTTGCTATACAAACGAAGTCACCACGTGTACAGATTATCACCGGACAAGGAGACAAACGCGTCGACATCAGCCACTGATTCAGAGATGGACAAGGGGAACGGGCTTGGCATGCACCGAGACAGATGGTGAAACGATGATATCTCGCGAGACAAATGGTAACGGCAAGGCCGCGTGGTTAAACGTCCTGCAAGTATAATAAATCCGTGTATGATCAGATAATTAATTCACCTGCACCTGTGTCCGGATATTCGTGACATGGAATGGGAAAACGGGTCTTATCTGGCGATTAACAGTGATTTAGGAACCTCTCAAATCACTTTCCAAAGGAAACGTTCCGTTAACACATCGTCATCGACCATTTCACTCGAGCTTTTCATTCCAGTAAATTGGAAACGCATAGCTCGATTTATCGAGTCGAATCAAGCAAAATATAACGCGTCACGCGTTTCACATTCTACGTATTATCAAGCTTTTGTGTTATTGTTAACGCGTCCCGCACCGTGCTGTTTTTTGAAGGGTGTTTTATACGAGCTGCGTGTAGCGTTGACGGAAGAGATTATTGCGAGTTACGAAATTAATGAAAATTGAAATAGTCGAGATTGAAAGCTTTGAAGAGCCGAGGGATGATATGAGGGGTGCTTGAATTTGGTCAAGTTAGACGTACACTCAGAATTCTTTCAGAGTTTCAGCGTAATGCGATTCTATTGTTGCGTTCGATGCAACTACTAGCGATAGAAATTTATATCGGTACTGCATAATTTTAAAGATCGCACACAGAAATTTGAAATATCGTTTCGGTTAAACAACCTTCGCCCTTGACCCCAAAAATTAATACCATCTAATTTAATATTCCCATTTTAGAACGCTACAGTAACTATAGTAGGTATATCTATAGTAGGAACGCGTACACCCTTAACTACGGCTAAATCTATTAATACGTCCACATAATCCTTTAATTTATGACCTCGCTATATCTCTTCCATCAACAGTATCTCCTTCATCTTTCTATACACCAGAAGATATAAGAATAAAATTAATTTTTCTCTCGTACAGACTGGTTTATTACCTCGCTCCTATTATATTTCTTTCACCAGCAGTACCATCGATGGCATACGTCGTCGCTTCTTTTATATCTATTGGAAACATCAGTGATTTGAATGGAAAATTCGAAACGTATTAAGCATAATCGTAATCCGTCTTACAACCAAATATTACATTCGTTGTATCGGCCGTTCATTGGTAATCGGCAAGGCGCAAATGGAAAATTTCGTTAGTCAGAGACGGTGAATGCGTCAAATGTCTTTTGACAAGATATAAATTATATAGCGACTATCTATCGAGTAATTTATGGTCCTTGGGCGAGGAACTTCTTCAGACACGTCCCTCGATGCAGGTACTTACATTCACAGACTCTCGATGCGCGTCTATGTATCGGCGTACAGCAAGTATTCATCAGTATGCAGGTATTGGCATTATAGATCACGTACTGGATTACCTGAACGTATCACGGATGAGGAATCTAAGCATAGGTCGATCGGGGCAACCATGTCAATATTACCCTACGTTATAAATCAACCGGACACAGCGAAACGATAGGCAGCTTATTAGGGGTTGATGTCTCGCGTCGTACATAAATATCTCGGCCTCGAGAGGTCCTCGAATCGTGATATAGAAAAACAGAAGCGAGTGTGGAAATTTCTATGGAGAAAATCTATAATTTTGGGTAGCAATCGGTTTAGAAATTTGTGATTCTGATTAGTGAAAATTAAAATTCTTCGCGGAAGAACGATATACACCGTGAATATCTTGAGTACTGTTGAGGTTATTAGATGTATAAAGAGAGAGAAACGCGTGGATAAATTGTAAGGTAGAAAATATATTTTAAATACAAAAGCGTAAGTACAAGTAGGAATATAATTCGAGCTGGTTCAGATCCGTACGCTGGCAGCGTTACTCTATAACTGAAAACCCCGGAGCCAACGTCGTCTATCTACTGTTTATGGTCTGCCTTCGTCCCAGTCTTTTGTCTATACGCTGTCGATGGCTTCAGTGCTTAAGAAAACTAAAAAGACCAGACGTAGAGTTTCCTTAGAAGCGATGACCGCTTCAACAAGTACGATTCTGTTAACCGAGTTACACATGAAATACGTTTTTGGTACTTCTTTTTGCAACATGGATGGAGGAAAAGTGTCGTAATTACTATAATGATGAATATATTTTTTACAACGTTTTTATTTACCAAATAGTTAATAAGAAACATTATAGTTAATAAGCGCCAGTAAGTTGTCGGAGATTCCTTTAAATCATAGAGTATTTTGATAGAGATAATAGAAACTAGAAGTTGTTACGAGCAAATTGATTTGATACGACGCAATAATAGAATAAAATAATAACGCTTAAGGGATATTCACCGGTGGATATGTACTTTTTTAAGCGATATTGTGTTCTACAAAATAAACGACAATTAACGCTATTGATTAAGAAACTATTGACGTGTTATTTTATATTCCCAACTTTGGAGAGATTGTCGAGTATTGCTCGTAACGTTTTATCTTATCGTTCTGTCATTTTATTAAGACACTTCTGGCTTCCATTAACGATCAACTGTACTTCGTTTCATGCTTTTCATGGTTCACCGACGATGGAAAGTGTGTAAACATCGTTGCAGCGTCCATCTTCGTCTCGAATACAGGCAGATTCGACAGGAAATGCCGATTACTTTACGATCTCGTTTCGTTTTACGCGATCTATAAGAAAAATAGTTTGTTCAGTCGTTAATTTTTTTATCGTCTGTAGGAGCTTTTTCATTTGATCTCTGTGTATATAACTGCGTCCTCCCCTTTAATCGAGAAGATAGGAGGGAAAGTCGTTTTTTCTTGAATATAAGGCGATTAGTCGCGACAGTAGCAATTGCCAACGTTTTTATAAACACGTCACGAAAGCTAAACCTTAAAAATTTCTAAAAATGTCCACTACTTCAAAAATGTTGTAAAATTTATATACTATTAGCAAGCTTTGACATAATATTAGCGACACGTGCGCGATTAATAGCAAACCGCCGCGTTACAGTGTGATAAACATCGATTTCCTTTTCTTTCCTGTTCTTCCAAGAATATTTTTTCTAATTTATTTATTGCAAGAACTGCGAGAAGTGCATTTTCTCTATTTTCGAGAATTCAAAAACACACAAGCCGATCGATACGAGTTGCAAGTCAACAAGCGAATCACGCCACTCTGATCATACCACTACAAACCTTCAATACCGCACACGGTTATTTCTTCTCCCGACTCTCCTTTTTTCAAAGACCGAGGTTAAGGTAATCCAAGAAAGGATCAAGCATGGGCTGAAGCAAAGACGAGCGACCTAAGGCGAAATGAGCGTTGCGAATAGTCGGAGGATAACGTAGAGCGTGGCTGAAATCGAAAAAGGAGAAGCGAGTGTAAGCGAGGGAAAAATAGCTCGCAAAGAGAGACACGAAAACCTGAAAGAAGATCACGCTCTGTCACGGACGCAGAGACGGGGTAGAACCGCGAAGAAATACAAGCAGCGGTAGAGAGAAAACAAGGATGGGGCGGGATAGGTGGCGGGAGGAGAGTACCTTGGGGACTGCGGTGGTTTATACACGATGGCAATTTCGCGAACATCCAGACGAAAAAAAATGCCCGCAACCAGCGTGAAACGAGACATTCTAGAATTTATTTTTTTCTCTGCCATTGGTTGACAGGGAATGCTCTGCTTCATAGCATACGCACGAAATACAGGTCGGAGAAACGTTGGTAAATCGTCCAGATCACAACCTTCATTCCGGTCTGCACTCGCACTTTTCCTATTTTCCTATTTTCTTTCAATCCCGGGCAGAGTAACGCTCCTTGTTGAAAGCTTGATTGGTATCGCACGAGGGCTCTTGCGTTCATCCTTTGCACCTTGCTCCTCCAATTCGACGAGACGATGGAATCGAAAAATATGTATATTATATATTTGTCTATCACTATGCACGATTCGCTTTTCATCCTCGCTGCTGATATTCGACGAAGTGGTCGTTGATATTCGAGCCGAACGATCGTCGATATTCAAACGGACGAGGCGCGTGTCTCGATTGTTGCGAATTCGTCGATGTGACTTTCGTTTGGCCGTGGCTTTTCACGCGATCAGCTCCAGTCAAACGAAATTACAACGCGTTGTAAACCGGATTCCAGGCTCGATTGGCGAGAGCGACTCCGTCGAACCGTTTGATCGATCGTTTAGAGATTGGAGAGACAAAAGGGACGTTGCGTGTCGTTTAGAATCGCGAGGAACAAGCGTGGATGAAATCGTTCGTTTCGCGTGTTTCTTCCGTGATGGCGCCTTCGATTATGGCGGTTTGGTGTCAAACGTCCGCACGCTTTGCCTCGTAAAGAGATTAGAAAACAAAACAAAGAAAACAAGAAAAAGGAACGAATAGAAACAAATCGATTTTTATACCGTTATTTAATACGACCCCCCTGACTCAATTTTGCAATCCAATAACGATACTTCAGTTTTTAATTACACTTCTTCGTAATTACTTTTCCCTCGTCCTGTATATAGGGTGTTCGGCGGGATGTTCAATAAAGTTTGCTCTCGTGTTGTGCATGTCAACCTATGCACCGTAGATTTCTTCCGTTTCTTTATTGAATATGACGTATACAATATTGGAAGTCATATGTTAGATATACTGACAGCGAAAGAGTAATTCCATTACATTTATTTCATTTCATCTTTATTTTCACTTCGTTTATCAGCGAAATGTCAATCGTCTATTCAATGAATTTTGATATTGTATTTAAGACACTGTAGTTCTAATATGACACGTGTGATGAATTTTTTTAAGGAATTTAAATCCTGCAATTTTTCATATCTACATTACCAATTCATCGACTCGAAGAATATAGAATACTACTTTTTCAATATAAAATAGTACATCATGCTGTTGCAGCCACATTTCTCCTCCAACTTGTACCAACTAGAAAGATAAAATATTTCCAATGAAGTTCTGGTAATAATTTACCATTAGTACCATCCTTCCATGATAAACGGTCCTTAGTACACCCACCTAATGTATCCACCATCTCACACGTTTATCAAAAACGAACGTCACTGGCAACGAAACGAGTTTACCGATTTAGAATGACCGGCGTTTGTATATTTATGAAAACCTCGCCGGACACCCCGTACATACGATTCTTTTTTCGTTATTCATCAACTCGTATCCTGTTCTCGTATCGTATCGCGAAAATCGACGACCAGATAAATTACGTTCAAATTACATTCCCCTTTTAATCAGTCGCGAGCGGCCAATACGTATTCGGCAAAATTACGCGGCAACTTTTGTTGGCTCGGTTTTACACATTTTGTGCGTTGATGAATATTTTAGCGGCAGGAAGAAGCCGAACAGGCTTAATTACGCCAGGCATCAATATTTATCACGTAGAAGCATCTTATCACGCGCAAAGATAAACGCGAGCCGCGCGTTCGCGAGCGTCGCAGGAATCTCTCTCTCCCTTCGTAAGCAGATAGGGTTACTTATTTATTCATCGCGACACACAACGGCGTAGGAGCTGACGCTTTTAGCGCATACATAATGCAGCTTCTGCACGCTCCGTTTTCCTCGTTCGTAAATAGGCAGAGCCGGTCCCTATTATTCCACGCGGAGACAGTGAAAGTCCTTATTGTCTTTCCTTAGAGAAGTTGTTTCGCATCGAGAACGAGATTCTTGCTCGTTTCCAGTTTGGCTATTGTCTCGTGGAAAAGTATTCGACGATTATCAGGCTTCCTCGAGGCCAGGAAATGTGGGGCACTCTGATATTTCGTTTAATGGCACCGATACATTCAACGAGATAATTAACATTTACTTTGGAATTAGGAACGCATATTCACGAGCTGAAACACCGCATTGGCTATTTTCTGGATAATTGGACCGATGTAATACAGCCTCTCGTTAAAGAAATGTGACAATTTAATCTCTTTTAGACCGGAGAAAATGTATCTTTGTCGATTAATCTAGTAATAGAAGCGATCACATCTTTTGCATGAGCATGAGCATTTTAGGTAAGACTCTTTGTAAAGTTTTGCCGAAATTATCTATCTTTATTGCTTATACGTAGTTAATACGTAGTTTGAAAAGTATAGTACCGAATATATGGGACGTCGAGCACGAAAGGCTTAATTGTGCTCTCTGTCAGAATACTCTGCATATCACTATACACATGTCTTTTTTTTTTTTTTTTACTTTTTAAAGCGATGCTGCAGTTAATCTTTTGTCAAGATGCTCAGTATCATGTTCACTAGATCCATCCTTTCGTTTTTCATCTCCTGCAAATAGTGAAAATGGTACTCATCGGCATACGTTTCGTTTTTGTGAAGACAGAAAGGGCACGAAACTCGGAGGATACGAATCAGCTTAATGCATTTCTGTCAGTGGCAAAAATTATTTATCCCAAGTATATTTAATATTATTCTGTATATAGAATAATAATTACTATGCTATTTGTGCATCAAATTTTCATGTATTCTCAATTTTCAACAATATTGTTCATAGTATTACTAGTATTATTCTTTTATCTGAGTGTTTAATCCCACACTTCACAACGTTTCTCCATGTTATAATCTGTTCTGCAGAACAATATGATTTGCCCTAATTAGTTTCACATTTGATACGGGAAACGAAGGACGAATTCTGTGTCGCGTGAGATGTTGTAAGAGTGCTCCTTTGCATCGAGATTACAACTGCTGCGTACGAGAACGATGCATCTCGGGAATTACAGAAATTTCTCCCGGGTCGTAACTCGTTGCCGTTGGAAAACTCGATTCTCCTTGATCACCTGTGTCCAACGCGTACTATTCGTGTTATTTCTCGGTGCTCGCTCTTTATAGCCTCGAACGTGCAGGGAAACAGATTGAACCATATTTTCCGCCGGCTAATTTTTCTTACGTCAACCAGATCCCTAGTCTATTGTATGAATCTGCAGCGGAATATTTTATCATATTTAGTGTACTTGCTGTTGCACTTTGATTAACACGTTCTGTGCTTGTATAGATATGTTCGCTATATTTGTCGAATAAAAAGCGTTTCGTAATAGCTAAACAATAACGAAGATTACGATTGGAAAGAGAAAGGTCTAACGTATACGATGTTTCAACGCAATACATCGGGAAATAATTCATACTACTATCTCTATTTATGATCGAAATATCCTTTAAATTAACAGATTAATTTTCCGATAAATATATTGGTATTTGTATTGATATTGGGATTTGTATTGGTATTGATATTTTTGTTGAGAATTGTGGATCTTTGAAGCCGAAATAATGTTACGGGAACACCAAATTTACACTTGCAATTAATATTGGAATAGTTATATATTTATTTTATGGACGATTTCTAATATATTCATCGATACACACTTGCACGCGTCTCGGCTCTTCCTTCTATACCCGACTGTTAACCGACTGAATAGTTTACATTCATCTGTTTTCGAGATGCCGCGCACACACATACCTCCACACACTGATACCCACATACAAGTATCTTTACTACGCATTTAACCCAGTCCAGCACAGAATATTATACATATCTCAACAATTTTGTGCCGCAGTAACCTTATAATAAATGAACTTGGCATAGTATGCAACTAGTATTACGTATATACTATATTAAAAAACATAGATATGTTACCAAATAAGAATAGTAAATACATATTTAAGAGATGTTGCATTTCCATTTTACAGGTCTTCGATCGTTCTAAACTCGAATAAATTTGTCACCAATCTTTCTTAACGAATCGATTCAGCTCGATAAATCGAGCCACACCAGGGAAATGGCATTATTACACGCTTATTAACCCGATAAATTCGCCTGTCGATAGTTCTCCAGGTCGGAACTTTTGCATATTCGACCTCGAGCAGACGAATTGCCCGCAGCCTCTTGCATAAATCCTTTTCTCGCAGTTTCTCTACAATTTCATCGATGCACACACGTTCTGCCGTGTTCTTTCTTTCTCTCACCGTTGGCTTCCTGTTGCACGCGACAATCGTCTCATACATCTTTGACGAACCAAAACGTCTTCCTTTGTGCGTCGACAAATCGAGGTCCGGCTCGACTTCGAATTCGATCGCTTTCGAGATTCACCGCGTGAAAAATTCCCTGCCTTTTCGTAACATTCTCGCGAGAATTTACTACAGCGACGACGCCGCGTCGACGAATAATTTATGAATTAAAGCTGACCTCCGTCCGAGAATCCTGTGGATTTAATATCGTTCGCGATCTCACGATTACGCATTCGAACGACAGCGCCTAGTTTTTCGAGAAATTCGTTCGCCGAGAAGCTTATAAAAATGAATGGAATATGTACGTAAAGTGTGAAGAGGATAAATAATAAGAAATGGTTTTGATATGGACGGCAGAATGTTGGAACGTGTTGTATCTGAGTCTGTTTTTGATACTGACGAGAGATATATTTCACACACAGTAAGATGTATAGCGTGGAATTTTTTATTTTTTGTGTAGTGCGGGCATTACATGATTTGGTTTCTAAAAAAGCAACTTATTCTTCAGCTTCTTTTATTCCGACGCTGGTTTGCGTAGCTAGACCAGCAGAACGAGACCGTGTCTATACAGACATAAGTAATATTACCTTAAGTAGGTACTCTCGGATAACGAGTTTAAAAGTAATTCAGTATTCTAGACGTTTCTCGAGTAAACTGTCAGCGATATTAAAAGAACAAAAAAATACAAAGGATGAAAATAATAAAAAAACAAATTTTTTTTAAGATGTTTCCTTATGAGACATTTTCTTATAGTCCAAGTTTCATCGTTCTTCTCCATCTCCCACAATATTCCAGGCTATTCGTTCTTCAAACCATTGATTCACAAAGTTGAATAAACTGCTCCCTAAAATACGGTAGATACGATTATTTAATTTCGCTGCTGGTAAAAACGTCTACTCTTCTATCTAATCTTATTGATCTTATTGATATCCAAAGATCCATACGCATTGGCAAATAAAAATATTAGTATTCTATCCGCTTATAGCTCGTAGATCGCGAACAAGACAATGGTATGTTCATAACGTTAAATGGAAACCGGTTGTCCGACCGAAACGACTATTTCTACTTAAACGCAACGGGCTACCAATATTTGACCAATTTTTCACTCGCAGGAGGCACTATGAAAGGTGAAAATTTTCTCGTTCGTGAATCGACGTTCGACCGCGAGAAATCGTCGCTTTGAATCGTCGAAACCAGCTTGGCGAGCTCTTCGGTCACGAATCCGCAAGCTGGGCCGCGCGATCGATCGAAATTCTAATGGGTCCGCATCTATTTCTTTCTTGAGCGGTCGGTTGCCCGTCGTATTGACGGCTCTGCGCCTTCCTACCTCCGTTGTCGATCGAAAAAGCCCATTTGTCCCTGGACAAGCCGCCCCCGATAAAACGCAGCACGACTAACCTCACGAATATAAATCCAAACGCGACGTATCACTCCTGCTGCAATTTAAATTCTGCTGCCTGATAAACACATTGAGAACCTTTTTAGAGGAAATTTGTTTCCTTAGAAGTTTGACTTGGATTTTTCGCGAACAGATTGCGGATCTTTACATGTATATTGGTAGGAAGTTGAAAGATGCGAACATGCACAGAAATCACGTTGACGTTCACAAGTATGGTATAAAATATTCAAAGTGCAACAGCGTTTACAACATTTAACGAACGAGATAAATCTGTTTTTTCAGTTGCGTTTATAAAATTATGAATTGGAACGAACATCCACCTGTGAGGTACTTCGCATATTTATATATGTCACGCGTGTTATGACGTACTTCGATGATATTTAGGTGATATTAATTGATTTTTAAAGGGAAACAAAGATATAACGAGGTGAAATATTTCATATTTCCTGACGATAGCTTTCAAACGCTCAGGAAATTATATGTTAGGCTAAGTTCCCAGATTGCGAACATTTTCTAGGTTGATTCTGCTTGAATTTAATTAAGTCCGATATCGACGAAATTTTCTGG
The DNA here is from genome assembly GCF_014825855.1 of Bombus pyrosoma. Lineage (NCBI taxonomy): Eukaryota > Metazoa > Arthropoda > Insecta > Hymenoptera > Apidae > Bombus > Bombus pyrosoma. The sequence continues at coordinate 9,075,642 of NC_057774.1, forward strand.
ATTCTTTCCGCTGCTCGTAAGATCGCGGTGTTCCAGATAACGAAGAATTGCGGTACTTGGCATTTAATTCTCTCTGTGTTAGATGGGTGTACTTTAATTAAACGATATCCTCATATATTCTTGTACATTTCGATTAAATAATACTCTTATTAATGACGAAATTACGGACGATAAAATACATACGACGGAATCTCCCGCAGGAAATCTCAGTAGGGGATGTGTACTTTACTTCTTGCCGCATTTTTGACAGATTAACAGTCATATTCTTTTAGGCAAACAATCGAAGACAGCCTTTAATAAATCGTCTCCCCATAAATCCGTAACAATCTCGTCGATGAATACCGCGTCATAAATTTATTTATTTGCCAAATATCAATTACTCGATTGCTTGTTTTTTGATCATAAACAGAAATTTGTGCTCGCGGTATTTCACGGTTGATAAATCGTCGCGAAATTTCCTCTGTCTGCCGAATAGTAGCGCGTTTCGAATGACGCGATTTAATAGAGAGTGGAGAGTGGCGAGGAGAACGAAGCCGGGAAACGGGAGTCGAAAACAAAATGTCTACGTGGGAATTCGAAAATATTCACGCAGAAAATTGCGTCAGGCGGGTAATTGGCCCTCGACGAGACTAAACTAAATGCTCGATATTCGCGAATTACAAACGCGTATTAGCGCGCGACCACCGTGACGAGTTCGACGAACCTTCATCCTCCTGCTGCCATTTTCGACAGACAATGCGACGATCCAATGAAAAGCCTCGCTCGATCGACGCGAACGTTACTTCTGATGAATGTCCTACATTATCTTTCTCATTAAACGATTCGTACGATTTTAGTCAATTTTTACGAAGAAAATGTTGCACGATATTATTTCACGGCTATAGGTAGAAGTACTCGTTACGTTTATCGGAAATCTCTAACAAATTTTGCTTTATATAATAACAGATTTAAAGCAAACAAATTTAAAAACGAAGGCGTTCAATTTTAATACAGATGAAGCAATTGATATTCTTCTATTTCTGATAAAATCTTTTCTAGAACGTACACAAGAGAAACCTAAAATCGAAAGCTTACATTACATTTATACATTTATCAAATAATAAATCATACATTATGGATCTTTAAAGGCGCAATATTCGAGAATAAATGCTAACACAATGCATTCGTTTTCGGTCAGCATCGATCAAATTTCTGCACAGACGTGTTCTCGTAAACCCAATACAATAGCAGTTTCCATATTTTAACCAAGAGCGGAGATCGTGCATTAAACGCCGCCTTGACTATTTTTTTGCGACGCAATCACGCGCTTTGTTGCCTCGTAAATAACTTTGTATCTGATAAATCGGCCACCATCTTGTTTTATCGTCACGTACTTGCTTCAGCTTAGTATCGCGCGTTTAATTCCCGATTTTCGCGCGCGTCGTGAAACCCGCACGAGCTTATCAACTCGTGCGTCTCTTCTTGACTTCCTTATCTATGAACATTTTAATACAAGACAGCTGAAAATGTTAGGTTCGGTTCTCGGTTAGGTTAGGTTAGGCTTTGTTAGGTTAGGATCTCTTCAAAATTCGCAAATTTGTAGGACCTAGATGAAAGAAGAAATGGTAATGGAAAAAATATCGAGTAAATTCTTGAAATTTTTGTTCACAGTTATAATTTTTTTGTACGTTCTTGATATCAAAATACGTGTTTAGCTGCCCGAAACGCGTGGGAAACACGCTCCGCATCGGACCTTATCGAGCGGAAAAGGTAGCGTCCGCATATTTGAATTGCGTGTTTCGAAGGAGCCACGTAACAGATGTTACGTGTGTCGCAACGATCTCGCGCGAAGTTATAAATCACGCGAGCAAAAAGCTCGTGGAATAGCGTTTCGCGTTTACTGTGCGAGCCTGTTAATAAAAATCGATGGTTTATCGAAGCCGGCCGCGGCTGCTCGAACAACCAACGCAATTTATGGGACGCTGTACTGCAGCTGCGTCGATGAATTTTGAAAACTGTGCCCATGGCGTATGGCTCCGATGTTATCTTTTTGTTCTAAGTTTCTTCGAAAAAAGTTTACTACCACGAAGTATACTCTCGTTTCGGTGTTGCCTTTTAATTTTGAGTTACGCAAACAGACGGGGAATTGCTTAATTTTTACGCGCGTGCCAAACGTAATCGATACAACGTGGTAATTGAATCGTTTTTTAATCAGAAGTTTGTTCAGCTGTAGAATAAGAAATATACAAAAGGGCAGGATTAATTAGCAGGCTTGATTAGCGAGTTCGATCTAGCTTCGATTGCAATTTCGTACAGACTTCTGCATTGTCTTTAATAATTTTGTTCAAACCATCAAGAATCAAGCAACGACGTGACATGTAACAAGTTGTGTAAACATTATTACATAACGTAAGTGACACGGGTTATTGTTCTGTCAGCCAGAAGGCCAAAAATTGGAGCTACAAATTGAATTTCTATAATTTGGAAGAAAGAATTGGATTTCGCCACAGTGATATGAAATATTTCAATTTCTTCAAATTTCGTTTCCAACAATTTCAATTGACTAAAAAAAAAAAAAAATTACAAATGACACGGTGCGTTAACGCAACTGTTATCTTTATTGAGATAATAAATCATCGATTTCCGATTTGTTTTACAATTGAATGTACTCAAAGATGTTTTAGTTTCTAAAATTATCCGTCTGACTGGGATGATAAAACGAAAGTTCAAACTACTCTAAGAAACGAGTAGTGTCTATAAACGTTACGAGCTATTAATATAAATACAACAATCCATTAAGAAATTAATAATTGGTTCGAGAAAGTAAATTATTCTATGCAAACAGTCGGCTAATTCCCATTACGAAATTTCACTTCAGTTCACTAACTAAACAATTAACTAGTAAAGGAATTAACTAGTTAAATAATTTATATGTGTTAGTAAGCTCTAACATATTCGTTTCTAACCATTTCTCCGCTTCTCCTCGGTATAGAAATAACCGCTTAATCCACCGTTTTCGTCTCCTGTTTCACTTGTCATCGAGTTTCTCGCGTTATTCAGGTGACAAACGTGTTCACCGTTTCTATACTAACGAGCATCGATTTCAGCAAGATTCGTGGTTTTGCGAAGTTTTGTCCCATTTTGTTTCAGCTGAGCAGCGTGACGGCGAGTAATGGATTTTCGAAACAGAATTTTCCAATTCGTCTGACTCGTGGCGCGACGAGGATCACCGCTCCGTTCTGCCGGAAATCAAGTAGAATAACAATTTCATCCCCCTTATTTTCCGGCGGGGATGCCGCACATTTGTCAAGCCGACCGGTCTCTCACGCGCACGTGTACAAAGTTTGCGTACACGCGCATCGTTTTTCGAACGGGTTGTTCCCCGGTTGTTTTTCCATCGCGTAAAAAAAATTGGAGCCTCAAAGTGGCGCCTTGACATCCCTATACTGCGTGTAGCGATACAAACGACCGCGGCAAACAACTAGAAAATATTTGCTCAGCCTCTGATGAAACAATCGCGAAATCATTTTTCTTCTCATAGACTTCGATCTTCGAACGCGCGCCCAAAAATCAGTCGATTGTTACCGTGGTTATTTCCGCAGGTGATATTTTCGAGGAAATGGTATTTTCTCACTTAAGACGTATCAAGAATGGCAAATTAGTTTTCTATCTGCGTGTGTTTCGATGTCTACTGAATCGCATCACCTTTTTACGCAGTTGTCTTTAGCACTAACACAAGATATTTTCATACAGGCTAAGGTAGCTCTTTAGCTTGTAGATTTTTAATTCTCGAGATGATCAGACTACATACTTGCGATTCTTTGGGTTTCAATCGTGTTATTAGAACCTTTTTCAGGTCTGCCTTGAAGAAGTGAACTGGAACGTTCGCGAAACCTTGAAACACAGCGCAACGTACCAATAATACGATTGAGAACTGAAGAATCACGGATATGTCGGTCTTTATAGTTGTCGTTGTGATAGGGTATCTTTTACGAAATGGTACTTTTTCTTTTAAGACTTGTATTGTATCAGCGAACTTTAGAATGCCATATGTATCTTGTAATATGGATTATGTAGTATTAGCATACAGTATTCACAGACGGGTCTGTTCGTTTATAGGGAAGGTAATCTTAGTAGAAGCTGAAGATGTTACGCACCTGCTCAACTACGAATCACACGAAGTGAGGTCTCGCCACTTTTATAGCCTCAGCAGGTGTCTTAGCACTTGTCACATACTCAGGACGGTCGTACGAGCAAGCAACTTTACACACCCCACGGTGGTTTTTATCACTTGTCGAAGAAACATACGGTAATTGAATTGTAAAGTTCTGAAAGCAACCGTGCTCACCTCGAACGTAAATAATTATTCCAAGATCCAAGAACTGTTTAAGAGCAATTCCCTTAAAAAATTATGTATACCAATGAAATTTATCTAGCAATCTTCTAACATAAACTTTCCAAACTAAATTTCCAGCTTAAATTATATATCAATAAAATCTTTCTAGCATACTGTTTGGTAAAATAATATTTTGTAATCGAGAGTTACGTGTCGCATTCGCATAGCACGATACCTCTACTTTCAAAGAATTTTCTCCCACCTCTGCAGCATTCTTTCGATTATTCTCAACTCCATCAAAATTTCCTAGCGTCGAAAATCATCTCGAATTTTGACAAACCACGCACCAACTGCTATTTCTGATTTATCCTTTGAATCCTAAATTAAAACTCTTTCTTGTCCGTTAGAATGAGACGAAAGTCGGGATAAGAAAATTGAAGAATTGCAGCGAGATTGGCAATGCGATGAACTTACCTGCTCCCAACCTTTAGCGTAATTAATGTCGATGCATCTGTCTGTTGATCCATTTTAAATATTAACGAGCCGTATTTCGAATAAAATTTCATTGTACGTGGTAATTCGCAATCATACCACATTCGGTCATAACTCGAGGATTAAACGAGCGCTTTCAAACCATCCCTCTTAACGGGTTAAGCCGCTGTTCAGTCAAGTAACATGCAACGCGACAGATAAATCAATCTGCATTCCAGGTGATCGCGCTACTCTCCATATGTACGATATTCCTGACCTGCTGTGCGAGCCACGCAATCATCTACCGCAAATCCGCTTACTCTGATCTCGAGGACTCAGTGATATCGTCCGCAAGTATAAGTCCGAATTCAGCTTCGCTTTGCGCCACTGACTCGACGTTGTTGCGACGGTTATTCCACGGCGAAACACGCTCCAACAATTTAATACGCTCGTCGCTGTTCGACGCAGTACTTACAAATTCAGGTCAATATTTAATGGATCACCCTTGTAGTTTAATTATTTTGCACGCTACGCTGAGTAAAGATAATTAGAATCAAGTGTCAGAGTTGCTCTCATTCTTTGAATATTTTCTACGTTTTTATTTTACTAATTGTAAGTTATTATATGTACAATACATTGTATTTATAATAATTACCTACAAAAGAGAAAGAATGCGAAATTGGATTAAATATTCGTCAGCAAAAATTCCAACGAATGATCGCAGACTTTAAATGGTAAATGTTATGCAAGTAGCAGAAAAATAAGACGTTCCTTCGATGCAGTGATGCAGTTTTCACTCCATGTTCAATCTTGTCTAAATTTATAGAGCCGATAAATATCGAAGATCTACAACGTTCGATTAAACAAACGATATAAGCATGGAAATTGATAAGCCTGATTTCTCTACTCATACCGGAAGGTCTTTACGTTTGGTACTCGATAGTTCATTTGCTACTTCAACTTCTCGATTGCAATAAGCAATAACAAAAATGTTTATCGATTTTCATTCTAGTACGAAATAGTTGGAGATTATAAATGATGCTTAAAAGAATGATCTCGTTTACGATAGCGGGAAAGACGAATGACTCAAGTTACTCATAATAATCTCGTAATTTTCCAAGCCCCGTCGCAAGTAGTTCCATTCTCGATTAATTCTTGAAGAATCGCGATCAGGGTTCTGAAATGTAAGAAGCATATTATGATAATAAGTATAAGAAGAAAAATTGGCGGCAGAGGTTCGAGAATGGAAAGAAATGTAAAGCAGGGCGAAGGGAAATACACGAATTACCGGGGCGAGCCCTTGTTTTCTCGGCGCGCGTTTTCATTACGCTTGCTCGCCGAGGTCTCGAGAGGCCTTGGGGCTCTTATCCTTGCACTTCCGGTTCAACAGGCATTAAGACGAGTATCGTTGACATCGTTTCCTGCCTGCAGACGCCGAGCCTCGCGCAAAAAGGAATTTAACAAACAAAAGAAAGCGTATGGCCACCGCGGTGTGAGAGTTTCAGGTATGAGAGAAAGAGAGACAGAGAGAGAGAGAGAGAGAGAGAGAAAGAAAGATATAAGGTCGCGAGATGAGAAGTTTTTGATGATGATTCGCAGATGAATTCGTCTTCAGGGGATACTTGAATCGAGATAAATAATTTCGTAGATCGCGGATCTTTTTAATGGAAAATTCATCATTTTCAGAACGTAATTGAGAAAATGAAACTTAGGTAGAAAATTATTTTACCTCTCGAGTATCATAGAAAACGCTGTACTTTGCATATTTTATATATCTTTCTATATTACGTGCATTCCGTGCAATCTTTCGCTTCCCTATAAATTTCCTTTCAAATTTCCTATAAACATCCGCGGTTCAGTAACTTATCTCGCGATTCGCCAAATTCGGTTATAAACAATCTTTAAGCAACCCATTTTTTGAAAACAAATTATTTGGCTGGTCATTAATGACGCGACGGACAGTGAGATACATCCGTACGGTATCTTGTTATATCACTCGCAGGTCGAGATTTGTATTATATTTGGCACACCGGTAGCTAGTTCCTGCTTTCCTATTTCTTCTTTGTCGATGTCTATTTCGTAGACTTCGAGTACTTCGAGGTGTTTCAGAAACGTTTTATGGAGGATTCGAAGATACGGAGGGAAGAAAATGGCTCGTGAGATGGTGTATATTTGGAATCATACAAAATGGACTATCAAGGTGTGTTTTAAAGTGCCCCTTGGGATACCGTTAAAAGCGACGACACGTTTCCTCTTTCGATAATGTGTTCATGGTTTATTGGTACATTCTAGTTTGCACTTTCTTCCCTCGTTCTTCGACTTCTATGATATACATATATATCGTTTGCTATTGTTCGCTTGCGAGTATATCCGTGTTGGCATATACATAAGTTAACCAACGTCAACATGATTTAATCAAAATTTAAATCAACATGGTAATTTTTAAAGAATACAAATTCTGTGGGTTACCATTATGACGTTGTTTATCGTATTAGATGGCGTTGAGTAGTTATCATCCGTCTTTGTTTTAATTATCAATCTTATATAATCAATGTGCCGAAGGAGTTTCAAAATACGCAAGCACGTCGTAAATCAACAAATTCGATTAAATAGTATAATTGGAGGAGTTATTGGAAGGAGATTATTAGGATAGAATTGTTAGAAGTAACTCGAAATTCTTCTTAGGAGAAGTAACTGTGAATTTAAAGGAAAAAAGATAGCCACGCTCGATCGCTTAAAAAGACTAATTATCCGTTAATCCACTAATGCCAACATCTCAGTGTAAACAAGTGACACATGGTTTTAGCGAAGTCTCGACACATTTTCACTTGGCTTCGAAGCTAGTTAAATCCGGGACGGTCTTCCGCGCTTAAGACCGACTAATCTTAAGACGCGGTTGTGTTTCACGTGACGACGGGAATCGGTCGTTGGACTTCTGCTAACTTTGTTCACGTGTTTGTGATTTCTCGTCGCTGTTGCTGCCAGTTGTTACGCCCACAATGTGAAAAGAACGAGTACTTTGAATATTTCTTTCCCTTTTGCGAGAAGAAGAAGTAAAAACAGGAAAAAATAAGAATTATGAGAGGAAAGAAAGAAACGAGGGGAAACAATTGATTCTGATCAATTTGCAGAAATCGTAAGAACGAGAAATTCTTTCGTGTTGCTAGAACGAAGAAGGAAACTCGACGCTTTCCACAATTCGCGTTGCAAGTTGAACCCGTAAGCTTTTTATCAGTCGAATAATTTCGCCTAAGGGCGAAATAGCCGATAATTGTGAATGCCGTGCCGTGTACGAGGGCCGCGCTTTATATTCGTAGGCGACGATTAACATCTGCACACGAACGATGTCTCGCAATCGACCGACTGTTACCTACTAATTAAAAGCCAGATATTAAAAAATTTATGCTCGAGTAAGGAAAGCACGCGTCACGCGATGGGTGGAATAATGAAAACTTCCGTAAAACATCGTTCTTCTCGTTACTCGTGATTTCCAACGAAATTTCGACCTTCCACGTAATTTTCTATAACAACTAATACCACATATCTGTTTTCGATATGACAAATATATTAGACGTAACAGGAATAAAAGGAATTTCACAGGTGAAGATCACGAGTCACATTTCCCGTTTCAAGAACAATTTTAAAACTCAATTTTCACGTCGAAGCTAGTTAATAATAATATTTCTCAAATGATTTTATTTTCAAACGTTAAAAAAAAATTAAAATGATCGTGCAACGTAAACGTGCTGTGTACCAGCTATCTTCAAAATGCTTATATCTATCGAGCTTTCCCCTTCTTCAAGCATTTCGTATCAAAGTACTTCTTCCTAGCTACCAAACGACACGAAAATCAAGAACAAAATAGTTAACAAAGACGGACTTACCGTACTTGTCTCGTGACGTGTTCAGATGGTCGAAAGTAGCAAGCAGGAAACAACGAGCAAGATTCGAGGTAGAAATGTTCATTTCAATTTACTTTGCACGTTGCTAAAGTTGGTTACTTTAGTTATACTTTCAAGACAGCATACCGTAAATCCTAAACTTGCACGGTTATTCTTCAAATTCTTTTCAGCCGGCAGTCTCAAGCAGATCATAAACCTTTCTTCCAACTACAATTACGTTTCTCGAGAGCCGGAACTGCGTTAGAATATAATTCCGCGGCGCGACGATACGTAAATACACAGGCAGCGTGAACTTTCGCGCGAATCAGACAGAAATCTTGGAAGGTGGAGAAGCGCTGCTTCCGGCAGCGCCTTTTGCGCTTCTTCTGTACGCGTTTACGGGTATTCACGGATTTAAATTTCTGCATCCTGCGTTACATTTGATACGTTATATTAAAAATTTGGCGAATCGTGTATAAATCGTCTGTAGAATTGTGGAAATCATTTTCACTGGAATGTAAAATATGGATTAAATAAGATGTAGATACGTGGATGGAGGAATATTACGACACATGTACATGTATATGTACGTTTAGAGTTCTTTTCTTTCTTTAATTCGAGCGTGATTTGAAAACATGGATCGCTAAGTGAGCGAGCAGTAGACACGCGAATGAACGTGTACGTTTAATTCCTCTTTTTTTAAATTCAAGTATAATTACAGAAGATACAATGTGTATTAATCGTGACTAAATATTTTTGATCATATGAAATCTCCTAATGAATAATTAACGCTAGGTTTCTGCACATTATTATTCTTCTCGGCAAAATGAAGAGTAATCGACCAGTGGGAAAATTGAATGGTAATCGAAAATTCTCATAAATTCTGGAACCACGTTACGTCAAATTCAGAATCTTATAAAATACCAAACCCTAATATTTAGATAAAATAAGTCATGCGAAAACTGGTAAAACAATTTTATGTGCAAACCTATGTTATAACAGATGTTCCACGAAGTTTTTATCCTACGAAATTTATATCATAATAAATATTTACATCCCAAACACGGTCCAGGAAAAGCTCACGGGCGCATGTACTCGTAAAATATCTTTAAAAAAAAATTCACTACGTATACGAAACGATCACTGATCGATCGGTAGAGGAGATCTAAGAAACGACGGACTAATGAAACGCGAATCGCCAGAGTTATCGACGAAGAACCGTTTGAATCTCGAGCGCGGATTCCTTCGGATATCCGCGAACGGCCCATAAAAATCGGCTGCTCTCCGTAAATCGCCGGACATTTCGGATTTCCGGATTAGTCTTGTCCCGCGTATCCGCTCAGCTGGTCCGGTCACGTCGCCTCGTAAATTCTTTTCGTTCAGAGGAGAACTAGTCGTCGAATGAACACGACCGGCCATGAGAGCTACTTCCACGTTACCCTCCTTTTTGTTCTCGTTTGGCCGCTGTCGGGAATTGGCTAGCATCAGGATCGATTGTTGGGCATGATGTAGGTGTTGTGTTAAGTGTCTTGTTCCAGAGGAAGAAACATTGGAATTCGTAGATGGAAAACGGAATTAGGGAATTTTGTTAAATTACTCTTTCTTCGATGTGGAGATTAAGCTCATAGACGAGCGGAAGAATACGAGTCAGATTTACTTGATTTTTAAATATTTGGCTTTAATTTCCACTTCACATTTTATACGATAAAGCAAGTATACTTTTATCGTGTAGATATGGAGTATAAAATAAAACGAAATTATTCTTGCAATATCTAACATAGCGAAAGAATCTGTAGAATAATATCCATGAACGAAATGCTATCAATTATAATAAATCGAGAAAAATTCTATGTTATGGTAGAGGGATCTTGAATAAATTTAGATTACACTCGTGAATAGAACGTAGACCTATCTTTTATCACTCGCTTGCGAATTTCGTTTTAATATTTTTGCAATTTCGCTCTCCAAATTTTTACAACGTTATACCGTCGTTGCAAATCCACTCGTGCATAATCCCAAATTGTGTATAATCCCAAAAAAGTGTGAGCACGAGCGTCGATTAAAGGAGATGGTTGAAGTACATCGCGCAAACCTTATTCACGCGGGATGAACAAAAGATCTCGTGCCATTCTCCACTCTACCAACCGGTTCTAATGAAGCCACAAAAGGGACGCGTAAAAACGCAGAACTACGCGTCGCCACGTTCAGGTTTTTCATACTGTTTCGAAGGAACAACGACGAGCAACTATATTCGGGTAATTTTTCCAAGTTTCACATTCGATAAACACAGGCGTGCGTCTTGTATCGCGTGCAACGACGCAAAAAGAAATTAAACGATTAACGTTGCGGGTTGAAAACAACGTCGAGTCGGTTTTGCGAGGTACGCGAGCCCGAAGGCCAGTTCACGCGCATGGTATGCATCTATAAAAAACATTCCATATTCCATAGAGAGCTTCTACGAGGAAGTAGAATGCGTTTAAAAAATTTAAAAAATTCTACGTGAGTAGCGCTCGCGAAATTGTAGTTTGATACGGTCTGCAAATGTTTGGAATTGGAATATTATAAGGATTGTAAGCATTTAGAATTAATTGCATACTGGTTATAAACGTTAGCGAATAATTGAATGCGGAATTTTAAGCATTTAGAATTTCTTGCGAATGTTGCGAGTGCATTGACACGAATTCTGATCGTTTAGAAATTCTTTCGTGTGAATCGCGAATATTTGCCAGTGTTTGAACGGATCGCAAGGATAGCAAGCGATTGTGATTGATCTCATACGAGTAACAAACGTTCGAGCATGGTTTGATACGAATTCCAAACATTTATGGGTGCCTTCGTATGGATTGCGAATGTTTGAGAGTGTTTAAATCGAATTGTATGATTAGATTATATATTCTCGTACATTACTCTCATTTTTGCATCTTCAAATTTTGCATAAATACGTTAAAATCCGTTGTATAGCTATTACTATGTCTGCAAGGTTAATTCCACCCGTGTACATATGCCAAAGGATGGTTTTACTGGCACACCACGTGGTTGCTGACGTACTCGCTCGCGCTCCAGGCGATAACGCGGCTTCATTTCTCCCTCCCTCTAGTCAGGATTACTGTAACTTTGCCATTTTCCCACAGGACAAGGGTTTATTAATATCGCGGCCGGAACGGGCCGCGCTTCTATTCGGAACACTGCGCGATCGGATTAACGCCACGCTTACTTCTCGCTTACGAGATTACCCGAATTACTCTGGCTGGGATTTAATACAGGTACGGTAAATAGAAGATACACGCGGAATACGTAATCGATGCCGCTATTCCGAAAATAGGGATAAAATTAATAAAACTGAGTACGAGCAAAGGTAGGAAACCGTGAACATTTCGTGGAAACGATAGAAAATACTATGTGTGTCTTTTTATTGCTTAGAGTATCAGGGTCTGCGAAGGTGACAAGCGCTTGAACTAACGTACAGTTGGTAATTGCTATCGCGTGTGTTAAATCGCCATTCTTTTACTCGTTATTTGACGAGTTAGAAACTTACAGTTTATCGAAGATTTAAAAAGAGCTAACAGGAGCAAGGGAGGGTGAGAAAAGTGAATTTCAAAGCATAAACAAATTAGAGAGGAAATGAGCAGGCGTTAGTGGAATATAAGAGGGAATAAAAGAGATAGGAAAATGAGAACGAGCGTTACGAGGTAGGTGTAAGGAAGAATAAGTGAAGATTAAAGCAAGAACGGAGAGGCGGAGTAGACGGTGTAATGGCGAATATACAGAGGCACGTGTCTAATAAGAAAGAAGCTAAAAACAAAGCAGAGGGAACATTTGTAAAGAGTAGAAGAGAAAGATCGGTCAAGTACGAGAGTTGAAAATTCAAGAACCGCTAGAAGAAAGTCCAAAGCAAAAAGGGGAAGTCGAACAAGAGGAAGCAAGACGAACAAGCGGAGAAAAATGTGAAAAAGAGCAAGAGGAACGGTTCAAAAGGGGAAATTGGCGCAGGGATAGAGAGATTAAAGTAAGTACCAGGGAGAAAGATAAAAAGAATGAGGAGGAGAGGACTTCGAAGGAAGGAAGAGGGAATCGATAAAAGGGATAAGAAATAAAAGAATCAGTTGGCACGTACAGCAGACCAAGTTGAGTAGGAACAAGAAAACAAGGAATTGTCCAAGAAGGTCAAGGATCTTATTAAGATTCAAGACAGTTAAGAGAAGAAACAAAAAAAAAAAGCACGAGTACCACATATACGTGAAAATAAGCGCAGAGGAAGGTAAGTAGAAAAAGGAGGGAAATTGAACTTCAAAACGAAAAAATTTGACCGAAAAGCGGAAACAAAGCTCGCGAGGGTACATCGAGCCGGAAGATGGAGCGAGGATCAAAAGAGAAACGGGTGGAGTGCAGGGTGTATGAAGCGTAGGGTCAAAGAGAGCATGGTTAAACTGGCAGTCATAAAACTAGCCAAAAGGGTGAATAAAACGGAAACAGTCAAAGATATAGAGAACGAAAGAATCAAACGAAAAAATAGAGGGTGACTTCAGAGAGAAAGGGATTAATAACCAGAGGGATCGAGTGTAATCGAAAAATGGTGAAAAGAGAGAGAGTTATGCGATAGAAAGTAGAAATTGGAACCAAAGAAAGGAGAAGGGAATGGAGGGAAGAAGGGAATGAAACAGAGGGAACGAAACAGAAAGGAATAAAATGTAATTGGAATGAAAGGGAAAGAGGTAGGATGGAAAAAGATGGTTGCGGAAAGGAAAAAGGACGAACGAAACGGAAGGGAAACGCGTGCAATAAGGTTGAAAAAGAGTGAACGTTTATCGACGAATTAATCCGTATAAAGCGGCCTCGTCGTAACGGAGATACTACTACGTGGAAAGTAAAGGGATTGCAAGCGAGTTGTTGGCTGGCAGGCTGCCGTTCGAATTATCTGACCAGAGATCGTTATCGACCTAGTTGCTAGATGACGATGTTTTTCCATCCAAGCACCGTAATTGCCGCTTTTTCGACCCCGCTACCACCGAGGATAGGCCGCAACTATCGCTTAACTTAATCGATTGTCAGCTTTTTGTGACCGGGCTTGTCGTTGCGCTACGACCGCCTAAAATTCACCTAGCATCTACAAACTACTGCAAACCGTTGTTTCTAGTCCCCGATTACGATACGACATCGTAGTCGTCGTTAGGATGTTGGATCTACATCGTGCTGCATCGTTATATATAGTTTGACGTGTTTTTCGTGCTCTTTATGGGATGGTTCGACGAAGTGTTCGACCGCAGAGATGTATCCGTGGAAACCATAGAATAGACTATAGACTACAGGAAAAGATGAAGATATTTCTATTTATGAAGATATTCTTATTACGTATCTTTACGTTGCAGAATGCAGTAGTTACGTTAGCAAAATATCAAAATTTTCCTTCTTGAGCTCCGTTATAAAATTTCGTTGGTAGTATTACTTCAATCGTAGAAAGGAACCCCGTGTTACGGACGTAAAATGAATAAATGTTTCAAGGAGCGTTCGGACCACCGATATTATTGTCAATGTTAAAGGTTTCCGATACTATCCTACGTAAGAGATCCTCTAGACGATCGGTATACGTATATCGTTATTCCGTTCCGTCGATCCTGGGTCACTGGAAGTAGAATCTGCAACGAGAACCCATTTAAATTGTGATAGAAGTTACTGCACTTACATTTTTACATAGCAGGCCCACCTACAGCGATGTAAAAATCTCACGCATGAGGTTAACACGAATAAAGAAAAATAGCTAACATAAAATAAATAAAAATATGTACATATATATATTGCATTGAATCTTAAACGTAGTTGAAAAGCTGAAATATTGACAATAGCATCGACAATACTATTGATCGTCTGAACGGTCTTTTAGATATTTGTGTTTCACTTGAATTCAATGTAGAAGAGAGATATCCAAAATTTTCTAGAAATCCGAAATTCTCTCGATAATTGTTCAGATAAGATATCCATCCGTGGTCGGTTAAATAATCACTGCTGTACTTATGCAAACAGGAGTTCGAATTAAATATTCCAGTATTCTTTGTATTCTTTTAGTCGATATTTTACAGAAGTTTCTGCAAGTTGAAAACACCACGTGCTCCACTAAGCTGCGCTATTTTATACGATCACGTAAAACAGTAATTTTCACGTTATAAACCTAGTTTTATGTATTTTCCCGAACTTATGCAGAATTCCGTGCGAGTGAAACGGGGAATTTAAAATTGATTTGCGCGATCGACTGGCATAAATCGTGCATAAATCCCCGTCCAGCTGATTAACGTCGCGCACCATTTTAAGAAGACGGCAAACATCGTCGATCTCTTCCATCGATGAAATACGCGGCGACCAGCTAAAAGACTTTTAGCAACGTCTTCGATTAAATGTTCCGCTTTAAAACTAGCTAACGCTCGACTTGGGTCAATGGACTCTCCGGAGCTCCCGTCGCAGCGTAACGCGAAATAAATCGTCCCTAACGGCGGAAAAAAGCGTGGAGAGGCCTCCGTCAACAAGCTAGCTGGCATCGTGCCGTCGGAATTTCGTCGGAAGATTGTCTTCGACCCCACTGCCAAACCTCCCAAGTCATGCCGTGGAAAACGGGATCTTTCGCCTTTCTCCTTTCTCGCGAGAAAAACTCATTTTCTCAAAGTTGGAAACGATGACGTTGATCTATTAAGAACCAACGTCAACGCAATTTAATTCGTAATTTTTTAGAGTTAATTCAGGTTGTTCACTTTGATTATCCGACACTGGGATCGTAAAAGGGAATTTCGAAAATTCGTTCGTTACCTTTCGTCGTTCTTTCTTCTTCCACCTGCAGTGTCTACAAAAGCTATTGGCACATGATTGTATTTATTATCGTATTTACAGTGGTTACGAAAACTATTGGCACATAACATTGTCTTCCAATGAAGCGTCCTTCTATCAGCTTCCATCAGATTCTATTCACGTAAATGCTATCACAAATACAGTAGTGTACTGTCGTGCACTATCAGTACAGTATCATTCAGTATGACTACAAAAATTTGATACTCTAACAATGTAATGGTATAATAAATAATATCAATTTCTTTATATTTCTCGGTGATGTCGCATCTGCGTAACTTTTAAGTATTATTTCACTGCTGGTCCGTAATGAGTTAACTAAATCGAAGGGTCCGCTATAGCAATGGCGGAACCATCCTCTCGAGCGTATAGTATCCTCGATTTAACGAGGATTTATAATAATCTCTTAAGTTGCTGAGAAAATCAGGTTCTCGTTAATTTACTCGTTAATTTAAGAAACGGATCTCTCTCTTTGGTTTTTCCTTTTCGTCGCGATTCGAGCGTATTTCGAGCGCGTCAGCAGCGCCGTGCGAGCTTTTCATCATCGTCAAACACGACGATACTCGTTGAGAGAGTAGAAGGGGGAAAAATTCTCCACAAACTCTTCGAATGAACTTTCTGTCTTTCAAACGAGAGGTCTTTGAACTTTTTCTAGTCCTTTCTCCCTCGTCGCTGACGGTATTAAACATCCCTGGACTTACGAAGTGAGAACGATGCTCTACTTATTCTATTCTTCTTGATATTGTCTCCTAACTCGACCGCGTCTCCCTCTGGGACCCTCCGTAATTTCGTTTTAATAAACGTTGATGCGTAGCATGTCTCTGCGTCAGGGTTCCTTCGACATTCTTATCCTTCTTTGTCACGTACCTGCGAGATATGATAATTGTCTTGCACCGAGATAAGGGAAAATTAACTTATTATGTCTTTTCATTCCCCCTTTTATTAGATTACCGAGTGGTTCATTATTATTCCCATCTTGCAGAACTTCTAAGCACGACCATTACCTTACCTTTGTCATAAATATTTTAATTTTTGTTTTCTTTTCTTATAATGCCTGCAATATTCTCTTCTTCCACCCTAATCTCGACTACTTTATCCTTCTACGCACCCTAAATCCCCAATTCCGCTTGGAATTTCGTTATAAACGTTTATATTTTAATATTCATATGCTAATATTTCAAATCGAATATCAACGTTTTCAATACTTAAAAATTCAAAGACTGAAAGATCGATACCTTGCAACTTTCCCTTTATCTCACTGAAAATTTTCAATTATTATTTTGTTTACTCTTATGGCGTCTATATTACGGCACAATATCCAGCTCATAAACTATAAAGCCCTAAAAAATCAGACCTCATGGTTTTCTCTTCACCCGCTGATACTTTCATTTACTTTTTGTTTTTTTCAACCATCGTATTCATTATAACGCGATATCCAGTTTTCGAATGACAAAACGCAAAAATTTATTTCTGCCAAGACCCGTTTACAATGTTGCGGCGTGAACAGCATCGAGGATCACGGGAGGAACTCGACGCCATCGTCATCCCCATGGATCTGCCGCGCCTCCAGGTTTGTACAACCCTAGAACTACGTCGAGTGCTCCGGGTGGCGATGATGTAACACAAGTTTCGGATTTAGTAGCAAGTTGCCCGGAGGATCTGTCGTCGCCGGGATGAGAGTCCAACAAGATCGCTAAGCGTCCGAGGCTCCTCTTTAAAGAAACCCTCTCGGTGCCACTTAATCGATCCTGGTCGGCTTTTAGGGCACGGGGCTAATACGTCGACGCTGTTACGAGGAGCGTCGCGTCACCTCGGTAGACGACCCGTGAGAACGGTTTACAAGCCGAACCATCTATCTTGAAATAGCCCACGACCTCGATCTCCTCGAGAATCAGCGATTTAAGGTCGTTCGAGTCTCCTTTTGATCTGGAAATCGCGTTGAGAATTATTTGACTTTCTTTCGAGGAGAAAAATTTGGATCTACTCGAGCGGACATTTCTTTTTTTATATTATTATTATCGTCTTTTTAAGTTGGAAGAGAACCGATTTTGTTTTCGAAGAGAAGGTAAATTTAGAAAATTGCAGACTCGCTTGAAATTAGAATTTCGCGATATCTCATCGAGGATCAACGCTTAAGCTCTTTTGATCTGGAAATAAGGTTGAGAGCTGTTTGATTTTGTTTCGAGGAGAAAAATTCAGACCGCGGACTGAGAATTTTTGTTATTGCTATCTTTCAGCGTCGGAGAGAAGAGGTTATTGAGGCTGATTTTATTTTTAAGGAGAGCCGAATTTAAGAAATTGAAGGGTTGTTCGAAATTGCGTTGAGAGATTCAATGGTCTTCCCCATTTTTGGAAACCTCCTTGAGAATCGCCGATTTATGGTCGTTTCGTTTCTCTTCCGATCTCGAAGTCGTGTTCAGAATTATTCGATTTTGTTTCAAATCAAAGAGAAGAACGAAAAGTTCGAATCGAGGAGCGAAGATAATTATTATTACCGTTTCGTATTAAGATTAGCGCGAAAGTTAATATTGTTTATTAAAAAATAATGAGTTTAGAGAATTGAAAACTCTTTTAAGATTAGAGTTTAAGGGAACCAATTTGAAAGACAGCAAGTTCCAAACTATGTTTTTTTAGAGCGAAGGTGGAATAGAGCTTGAAATTTCGAGTGTACGACGTGTTTCGTTCAAGACAGAATTAAAATTGAATTGAAAGTTTTAGGTGCGGGCGAGGGGTGTAAGATGGCGGGTTTGCGAGTTAAACGTTGAACGTAGTAGAGGTTGAAGCTCGGTTTCTAGAGTGCGGAGTTATGCTAAATCGAGTTTCGAGGAAAAAAATTGAATTGCTTTTCTCAAATGAGACACTTCGGCCGAGTTTTTCCTTCGATGGAATTTAATTTTAATCGAGTCGCCCGTTCGGGATGGAGAAATTAATTTTAACCGAGTTTCTCCTGAAACAGAATTTCATTTTAATCGAGTGCTTCTTGCGGCCAAATTAATTTCGACGCAATCTGTCTTCTGTTCTACTTTCCACCAAGAAGAATTCTTTTTGCGACGACTAATTGCGAAATTTTCTATAGACCATCAACAGATTGAAACAGATTTTCCATCATGAATTTAACAACATTAAAGTTGTTTGGGAAATCCATGGTGGTCGTTAAGAAAGGTTTAGCTAGAATTAGATTCTTCGCCAACTATAATACCTCACAAATCTTTAGAACGTTTATTATATATTATTCGTTTGTTTATTTATATGTATTATATTGATGGCACCGTGAATGATATGGGAATAGAGACGAATTAGATACAACGTTTCTGACATGTTTCTTAAATCGGGTAGATGGGGGGATGAGTTGTATAAATTAATAATTTAATAAATCACACTATAATATAATTATTACAGTATAACATAATTATCTGAAATTAATTTTTTCAACTAAGTTGAACCAGGCGCAAGTTGTAATATTAGTTTATTTTAGATTAAAGTTATCCTAAAGTTAAATCGAAATCAATCTAAACCGTCGTGGACGCGTTACATTTTACGTGGTAAAGAAGAAATATTTTGTAAAGCAATTTCCTCAGAAAGTTTCCACGAGCGATCCTGTGCAGTGATTCTCAAATTTGAAAACGATTCGCGATTAAAGCGATTAAAGTTCCACCGACAATTTCCGGCCACACAGTAGAACCTGGAATTGCATGCACGATTTTGCAATTAAACGCACGAGAATGCAAAGTAAACGCGGTCTAGTCTTGTAAACGTCGTTATCCAGAATTCATACGCCGTCAAATCGGTACTCGATGTAATTCGTCCCGTTGCAGCGGAATGAAATTCATTAATGCAAATATTCACCACGTTCCCCGTAATTTCATTGTTGCAGGTAAATCGATTGATCGCACGATCCCCGATTCTTCCGTCGAAATGATCGAAAAGGAACATCCTATGACATTTCTATTGCCGGTAAAATCTCCTCTCCATTCAAATTTCTCGTCGAATCCCTTAACTGATTTCATAAGAAAATTACTTTCACGTCTATTGTTAATCGCAGCCATTTAATGGTTCTCCATAGGCAACAGAAGGAAGCGATTAAAGAGATTCATTGTAAATTGAAAAGTCCAGCTTGATTATTAGTTCGAAGACGTAGCAATTTCAATCGATTAATAGGACATCGACGTTTCTACCTTCAATACTCGTTTCAGACACTTACGAAGTATTAAACGTTAATTATATATTGTAATACCAGCGCAAAGAAATCTTCAAAAAGCGAAGTTGATCAACATTTTTTTGCTTTTTACATAATCTAAGAGCCTTTCACGCAGGACAGAGTCATTAAACACGTAAAAATACCACATTAAACCCGTCATTCCTGCATGGGTATTGTATTATCCAACGAATCCGTGTACCGTCGTTGAGTTTACGGTCGGATACGAGAAAAACGTGGGTGGCCTGGCATTTATGGGTAAATTATTTTTATCCGCGCGCAAAGGGTTGGTTGTAAAAGAGCGAGGAGGCTCGTTGTCGGGTAAACGAGGCTGGAAAACGAGCGAATCGGGGCCAGTGTCCGTTAGAACGTAACTCCGTTTCTGCGTGAACCGCTTCTGTCCAAAAACGAGGAGAGAAACCACGAATAAAAAATATAAAAAGAAGGAAGAGCGAAAAAGACAAAATAACAAAAAATTCGCCATTTTATCCTTTCTTTTTCATCCCCTGTCGGATTCTATTTTCGTTTCACTTGTTTCATATCGCTGGAGTCGCCAATGGGTAGCCGTTTCAACGGTGACCGAGTTACGAGGATTGTTCGTCACGTTGATTCGACGATTTTTGAGAGCAATGAGGACACGCGTCAGGTGGCAGTTGGTCGACGACGAAATTGATTCGAAAGCTAAGCCAACGACGTGACGACGCTACCGACGTGGAAAAACGCCGATGCGAATTCATCACGAGGACTCTCCGCGAGCACGTGCATCGTCGAGTAGCTCTGGTTACTCGCGTTGTTGAAAAAAAATCAACATTGCCTCCCTTTCTCCCACTATCAGCCCTATTTTGTTCGCTTTTCCTCCAATCCACCGTCGTTTCTTTCTTCTTCCATTTCGTCCTGATATTTTCTTTTTTTCCTCTCCCTTTTGTTTCTTTTTAATTCTCTTTTACTCTCTCTCTCTCTCCCCCCTTCCTCCCTCCCTCTCCCTCTCCCTCGTTTTTCTTCGCTTCTGCTCCACTTTTTCCCGCGTTTTTTTTTTTTGCTTTAATTCGTTTGACGATCATCACGGTTGAAACGAAGCGAACGACTAACGCGAGTCGCATCCTCCTCGTCTTTCTTTTACAACGATCGGTCGCTTTCAACCAGATGACGCAGCGCACCGGAATGATCGCGTTTAACGGGGATTAGAGTGAGATCGATACGTCGATCGAATCGGCGTTAATGGCCATGAAAACGCGACCGACTCGATTTTTCAGATTATCACGCGCCGCGCCGTCAAGGTTTTTATATTAGCTCCACGGTGAATGATATTGTCTTATTGTTTCTCCTACGATACGCTCACGTCCATAAGTATTGTAATAATAATCTAAATAACTTGAGGAACTTGATCTTCTTCATTTTAAAAGTTTGTCTTTTATTAAAATAAGTTTTTAACGTAATGGAACGTCTCGCAGATTCTTTAGTAAGTTTGTGGTAAAAAGGATTAGCAACGGCATGACGAAATTGATTTACGTCGCTTTGACAACAGATTATTGGCAATTGCATTAAATGTACGGTGATATATTGCCCGACGAGCTACATCATGATTGACATTGTTGTCAAATTCTACATCGTTCTTTTTACACTGATTCATCAGAAAAAAAAAAAAAACGAAAAAAGCGCGGTATTTGATTCTAAAAAGCGATTTTGAAAAATTATCGAAAGGTTCTATAACGATTTTATATCAGATTTTTCTATCCAATTAATCGAAAGTCTGTTTTTGAAAGCGATATAGAATTTCACCGAATGGCCAAACTTCGGCTATTTCTTCCTTTTTGTTTTCCTTTTTTTGGTCAATCTATCTTTTTCAGTTTTTTGTTAATCGACCATGAATATCGTATTTGATTTCCTCGGCGTAAATTGTTAAAATTAGTTTTTTTTTTTTTTAATTTGCTGCATAATCTGATATAAAGGGCATAAGTGACAGCGGCGCAAACACTTTTCTCACTTTGATTGCCGCTATTTCCAAATTTTACGTGGAACTTTGTAACTAGAAAGCCCGGTTAAACACGGATCTTCGCTGGCATAGCTCTCTCTTGAATTGACAATTCGATTTATTATACATCACCGTTCTTTTTTTCTTTTTTCCCCCACTTTCATACTACGCGTCTCTTTTCCATTCGTCGGTGTCTGTATTTTTTAAAAGGATTTACCACGTCAATCGATCGAAAAACCGGCAGGTTTTATTTCTTTATTACGAAAATAGCCACGGTGACTTCAGCACTGAAATTGTTGGAAATTCGTCTATATATATATATATATTTTTAATCACCGCTTTTTAACGAATGAAATTGTCATGAGATTTCACTTTTTGCTCGTAGTATGGCGCGGGTTTTTAACTTGGCGGGAAA
Source organism: Bombus pyrosoma (assembly GCF_014825855.1). Classification (NCBI taxonomy): domain Eukaryota; kingdom Metazoa; phylum Arthropoda; class Insecta; order Hymenoptera; family Apidae; genus Bombus; species Bombus pyrosoma. The sequence continues at coordinate 9,097,719 of NC_057774.1, forward strand.
TACAAAAAACATTTTCACGAACCTCTCGATCAAATACGGATATTCGTAAACATCGTATTGAATAACATGAAATGAAATGTATATTTTTTTTATCGATATTTCATTTGCTACTCTATGTATAGAATAACAACAAATTAAACGAAATTCAATTTTTCAATAGTTGTTCGAGTTTTTAATTTGTTTGTCAATGGCGTTATGAGATTTGATCGCCTTTGTAATGATCGATGAATGTGCCATGGGGAAGTTTCTGTAAATTTGTTATATGTTGATATTATACAAAATTTCTTGAATTTTCATTAATACTGGTAGAGTTTATGTTCATATGCATTTAGTAAAAATTAACATAGAAAGTGGTTCTATGATATATTCCGGCCTGTTAATGCAATGGATAATTAATTGTTGCAATAAGTTTGTAACTTTTATGAAGAGTAGATACGCGATATATGCTTTGCAATATCTGCAATAAACACTTTGCAACTTCTATGCAAATTTCCGTACTCGTTACAAATGTTTTTAATAGCTCGTAAGTCCGATGAAAGAGGAAATGAGGACGTTGCAGGCGTGAAACGATGTAGCGTCCTTGGCATGACCTTGAACAAAAGAGTTCAAAGATCAAAGTACATCGGGAGCGTCGTTGATTTCTAAATACCTCTACAACTCCAAAGTAGGACAGTCGAGTGCGTTCAACGAGTGCACAGGTGTAACTCGGATATGCACGTGTAACTGACGGGAGCAAGAATGTCATTAATTTCTTCGCCCAATTATACATATGTATCTCGCACACCTATTACGAGTAATTGAAATATTTAATCGAAAGAAATTTTTCATAAATTTTCCAATTCTTACGAATAGTTGCAATAGTACGTTTCGATATTTGAAAATATTCAGAGATCTCCGTTAAAATTCTTTTAATTTATTGTAATTTAATCGCACCCACAGTTTCTTCAAATTGAAGATTCTATCACTTGCAGCCGCTTTTTTCTATCAAAAGTTAATTGCACTCGCAGTTGCTGCAAACTAACGATCTTGCCACTCGCGCTTCACCAAGCCATACATTCTCCAGCATGCGTCATCGCATCCTAACAATCTGATACTCACATACAATTTCTCCCATACCGTTCGATCACCTAAGACTCCATTATTCTCCCAAACACTTGCCAGTATGTACTCACAAATCCACACATTCCCCGAACGCTCCCTCGATATCTTCGCTTCCTACACCCCTCGCAACCATATTTTCCACTTATCCTACCCTCCCTGTTCTTGCATCGTTCGCATTCCCTGTTCCATGGCACGTCAGCCAAAAACACGGTTCGTGGCCGCAAGAAACGCGACCCGTCTAAATACCGACCGGATCAAGACCGGGGAGGGGCGAGGGTCGAATCTAGTTCACCACGGAACAGGGTGAAGCCTGGTCGTCGGTTCGTCTCACCCCTCGGCCCTGTAATTCCCTTCTAAGCTCCTTCCAGGTGGTCCACTCGCGTGTCACACGTAGCAGGCAAGGTGGGGGTGAATGTACCGGAGGCACCTTGAAGGAGGCCGAGGCTGGTTGTCCCCGATATACACGCCGACACCCGTGTCTATCGGCTTCGGTTTGTCCGTGTATTGTCCGCGTTCATGTACGGGCTGGCTTAGGCGCTGTACATTCGTACGAGGCTTACCAAAGACGACGACGACGACGACGACGACGTCGTCCAACGTGGCGAACAATGGGGCGATTAACGCGAGTACATGGAAAAGCGGCACGCCGATAACGGAAACGTTTTACGCCTAGCGAAGTGGCGAGCAAACTGGTCGTCAAAGTACCGGTATATGGAAAAAGAAAGAAAAAGGAGAAAGGAAGTAGCAGCTACTACTCTCGAATGGAGGAATAATACGCTCCGTCTAGTATGTCCATGCGCGTTTTTCTCTTGCCACTATGGCGCCACGATCTGCATGGAATATGTTAAGCTGATACGAACCTTTTGTGGCTACATCTGTGCAAATGGGTAGGTAATTCTGCGGAGATAATCAGGCGTGTATGAAAATGTGATCACTGAATACGTGATGTCGCTCCTGCGTGTTTTGAACTCTCCAAAGTTTTCGCGGATGCACAGACCTTTTGTATGTTGGTTTGAGTTGGAGATCGTCAATCGAAGATGTGAAAGTTTTGGTGGAGTTTATTTTTTTCCTTGCCTTCGTTATATTACTTTGAATAGAAATTATGAATCGTGAATTAACGGACACCGTATTTTGTAAGATTTTTGAACAGTGAGATTCCGCTGCAACACATCGATTAGAAATTATCAATTGATGAAGCGATCCAACGAAGATCGTATTTTTCAAGACTGAGATTTCATTATATTAGAAATCGTCGATGTGAAAGTGAATTAATGGACACCCTAATTTATTAAGATGGTCGAATAACGAACGAGATCTTGTCGCATTACTTCGATTAGAAATAATCAATCGATGAGATGGAAATTTCATAAAGCGTATTATTTCGTCCTCGTTAAATACACATGCCAGAAAGAAGTACAGTTTCCATCTACGGAGTCCTACAACCAGTTACTCCATATCTTGCAAAATTAAAATTTTGCCTATGGTGGAAGCTAAATTTTTCAAGAAGCGTGACATTCTTCGTGAAAAGGAAAATCGTGCTCCTGTTTGTTCGGAAAAATCGGTGACATTTACTTCGAATTCTCCGAAATATCTTCGATTTCGCCGAAGAAAAGGGATAATCGTGGTTCCTTTACGTTCGAATCGAAAGAAAGTAGACATAGTATAAAGGTCGACGTTCGAAAGTGGAGAGACGGTCGTTTCTCTGATTCTCCCCCGTTGTTCTCATTTCTGGTTACTCTCACCTCGATAAGAATCGTTTCGATCCTTCCTATCTTCGCGATATCTTTGCCGCGTATATTGACTTTATCCCTCCCTCCTGCCCGATTACTCTTTCGGTATCTTTTAAGAAGGCGTATCTCACGATTAATCTCGCTAGGGGATCGCGTGTTATAAAGCGAGCCTTCGTTGGCCTTTCTCTAATTGCCGCTGCTCCACTCCTCGGAGAAAGAATCACCAAGTGAACGACCTGAGAGGGTTGCACGCCCGGCCAAGATATATTTCGTAGTTGGAACTGATATTTTTCTGGATATTATTTCAAGCCAGAGGGAACGAGGAGGCGCTCTGTTATTTTTGATTTCACAAATTACATTTGTGGATTTCAGCGAACTCTTCGCTGCGAAAGCCAAAGTATAAAGTGTTTCGTAACAGGTGGACCGTGAGGTAATGAAAAAAGTTAGGATAAATGTGTATTTTACTCGATCTTTTTATCGAGTCGTAGTCGTTTTTTTTATCTCAAGAACGATATAGAAACTTATTGCAGTTTCTCGTATTATAGAAAATTATTACAGCTTTCGTTGGATAGGAACCTGACAATTACTAAATAGATTAGAATTAGTAAACAGATTTTCGAAGACGATAGTACCATGATAGAATACGATAAACATTAATGGACAACGCATGTCTATTCGAATTATTTTTTCGAATAAATTTAAATTAATTTAAAGGAGCCAGATATTTCTTTATTTACTTCATTTTTTTATTTAAGCTTGCTCAAGTCTCCAAATGAGATTTCTATAAAATTGTAAATTACTGATACGTATCTGTTTAAACGTTGAGATTGCATTTCTGTAAGATGTCATATACAAGCAGCTAGAAAGCTACAATCAGGTATTCGTTTCAGCCTCTAAATTTTTTAACGGGTTCTATAATACATCTCCCTTGGATATTTTATACATTTTATGTATTACATTCATTTTTCATTTTCACAATTCCGATACACATCCGCTGTATAAATATCACATTGATAAATAAGATATTGGCGTATTGATGTTGATAAAATTCAAACGTCAAACAATAACTCGATGAAAACCTCGTTTCACGGGGCTCGTTTTCGTTATCATGTTCATTTCCCCATCCATCCTTCGCTTCTCGAAGGTACTTCTCCGTCTTAATTGCCCCATTGTTCGCGATATTCGTTCTCCACGATGCTTTTCCGGGGCGTACGCGAGAAAGGGGCAGAGAAGAAGCAGCCGAGAAGAAAGCGATGAGACGTGGGGAGAGAAAAAATCTTTTCGCCGTTCATCCTCGCCACTTCACTCGCGAGCACTTCGCCGCCGTTTCAGTGACGCGTTGCACCTTTTTATTGGCACGCGTACTGGTTTACTTTATTCTCTCTCTCTCTCTCTCTCTCTCTCTCTCTTTTCGAGTTCCCGGGACTCCCGTTATTCACGCCGCTCATTGTACTTCGAGTGCGACTGCAAACGCGCCGCGGACTCTCTCGACAAGAATGCAATTTCTGCAATGACTTTTTTCCAAACTGATATAGCCACCGATTCTCTCCTTTCTTCTCTTTTCCCCTTTTCCGATTAAATTGAAATAAAATTGTTTTCCTCCCTTTGTCGTTTCGTAATTACTTTTATTGCTTGTTTTATTGCTTGTTCGATAAACAGTATAGCACAGTAGACGAACTGGAAAATAGATTAAATGATTTCAGAGAATAACTCGTAGGGAAATCCTGCGATAGATTCCGTACTGTATGCAACATACTTCTGTCTTACTTGCGTGGAAAATCGTTTGTTTCGATATGGGACAGATCGGAGAGCTTAAAGTTGTACAGGAACTTTGTAATTACTTTTATCGCTTGTTCTAACACTTTTTGAAAGAGTAAGGGCAGCGTCGAATCGGAAAGTTGACTAAATGATTTCGAGAGACAATTCGTAAAACGTCACGTCAGCGGCTGCAAGTGACGGAACAATTTCAGTGTGCAAGCTGATTCTGGCAATTTGCGTAATCGTAGCTTGATTGCTCGCCGAGTTAGGCCTAGTTGTCGAGCTAAGTGAAACGCAATTGCCTTGCAACTGTGTAACTAAATTTCCAAGACTGATGACATCGCGCTAACTGAGTTATTAGGGACAAAAATCTGTCTTTCTGCTACCGTTGGGAATGAATCGTGCCAGGGGAAATACAATCTCCTTTACACTGGTGTCAACACCAACGGAAGGGAGAATTATTTACAAGTAATTACCGGGCTTTCCGTTTCAAACGCTCGACTTCCGTACTACGCTCCCTTCGTTCCAAGGAAGACATGGGACCCTTGTAATTCTACGGAACTAACCTCGCAACCCTTCTCACGATTCACTTAATTTATTCGTAACAAATCGTTTTCCAACTTAATTCTCCTGCGATTACCATATCGTGTCGTATATCGTATGATATCGTATCACGTCGTGTATTATATTATTACCGCACAAATGAAGCAGAGGGAAAATATTTCTATGAATTAAGAGAATTGAGTTTGTCATAGTGTTACGAATACTTCGATCTCTGCAAATTTTATATTACTGTAGGATCTGAACGAAAGAAAAAGTATAGCCAAAAGAATACTCCCTTTCACAAGCAAATGTCAAGAATCAGAATCCAATGACACATTTGAGTCGACTAAGGATAAACGATTCCAAACGAACATAATTATGAACGTAGTTTACGTGTTGAACGACGCCCCTAAAATAATTACGTAATTTTTTAAATCCTTTCAGAATCGAATATCAAAAGTCAATAGTCCTCTCCCCGTGAGTAAATCAACTAAAACGAAAATCCCAGACGTAATGTAGCGTCAACATCCTCGACGACTTGATCAAACGTTTAACTTAAAAAATCAACGCTTGTTTTATGCTTGGTAATTGACGTACCAAGGTGCCGGGTGTCGCCTCTCCAGCAAGATGGTCGAAGGTTGTTCCCCGGGGAGGCGTATTTTCTCCCGACACCTTCATTCCTCGTCTGGCATAATTACACTCGTCAGACTCGTCCCCCTTTGGGTCTCGTTTCTCCGCGAAAAACGAGAGCGAAAAAAAAAGAAGTGCGCGCGGAATGTCTGGGAAGAGCGGAACGGAAGGAAAGGGTTGGGCGGTTCGCGAGGAGGCCCGTTATCGCGTTGATAACGGCTAGGGACACGGCGCACGAAACAGGCGACATTCATTAATCGACGCCGCAGCGTCGTCACCCTTTAAGCGCAAAAGCTTTTGCGTCTCATTAGTGTGACACCGAGAGAGGGTTGCTCCGAAGTGGAGCCACGCCAGCGCCACTTCACATTCACCACTTTCCCTCTTTCCCTTCGACCCTTTTTCAGTCCGCAGTGGCGTAGTCAGGATTTTCATTTGAGAAGTTACCACCCTGCGTTTTCCTACCTACGCGAAACACGTTACGAAATGCAAGAGATCGGACTTCCTGATAGCGATTCACTGGGTCGCGCTAATTTTCGCTAATTCCGCCGATGGCTTTTTAAAAATACGAAATTACTGGCGTCCCTGTTGTTTCTTACGCGTGAAAAGTGTTCAAGAGGCAAAGGAAAGTTTGGGAATAGGGTGCTGCGAGACGATTGCGGACTTTTCTGCAAATTCGCATCTTTGCGAACGCTGAAGTAAGAAACTGGAGAAATGGGATTTAAATTACGAGGTTATAGCTTCGATCTCTAAATACGAGAACACTTTGTTTCGGATATCTTTCCACATTCACGTATTTTTCCATGTTACATTTTGCATTTTTGCGCGATTCGTAAATTTTGAAATACCTGCGCGAGATACTTTGAAATAATAAAAGTCGGCTGTCTTTGATGGGTAGAGAGAGAAACAGAGCTTTAAATGTTATCGCATGACAGCAAGAAATCTCTTAACGAAAATTGCTAAATCTGTCAATTTTTATCAAAGGAAGGTCTAAATTGGAATTTACAATATCGCATTGTGTGGAGAAATTTCTGCCCTCTCTAAATTGCTAGACTCTTACTGTCGATGAGAAAAGGATTGCAACTGTAGTTTCTACTAATTGGATCAGCCTTCGCTAAATTTACGTCGAGGTCGCATTAGTTGAGGCACCACTGCATGTTTTTACTATAGGAGAAAGTAGTTTCTTCGGAGGAAGTACCCTTAAAGAGTCAAAGTCAGTTCATGTAAATCAGCCAACTGGCGGGTTTAGAGTGTAGCGTGCTTGCCCACAATTCTTAAGGTCTCGAGTTCGAGTCCCCTGGGGTGTGATATTTTTCACAGACTTTCGTTACTCTAACGCGCTAATATACTAAAGCCCCGAAAGGTTGGGTGTGTTCTTCAGAAAGCTCTCTCTCTCCGTGCATTAAAAAATGGTCGGGTAAACAACACTGTAAATAGGGGAGAGTCAGTCGCGGTTGTATCTCACTGTCACTATCCTTAGAAATAACATGTAGCGGATTTTTAGAGAAAAATTAGATTTTCACTTCTTGGATTCCTAGAAATACCTACGAACGAATTTTTCGTCATAAAGCTTTTCAGATTCTGTCAAGCTAAATACAAGGAAAAACATTCTGGAAGAATTAAAAGGGGAAAAATCTGGGTCGCGCGTTGATTAATGTGTTGTGTTATCATTCTTTAACTCTTCTTCTACGTTCTTTCATTCAATTTTCGACCCGATTATATGTCTTCTGTGTTAAAAATTATCTTAAGGTAAAAATGATCTTGAATAAGATAAACAAAATTTAAGAAATACAAGGAATTTTGAGGTTGAGAAAAATGCAAGAGTATCGTAATAAAAGCGAAGGGTGTTAAATGCAGAATGTCGAGGAATTTTTTGAGTGGTTCCTAAACTACGCCACTGTGGATCCCTTCATCGTCGTAAAGTAGAAAAGGGGAAAAGCAGGGAAAGATGAAAAAGGGGAGGGGATGCGCGAGGTTCTCTTTTCCTCCACTTTGTCGAATGTTCCCTTTGTACTTAGCGCCGACGTAGGCGATAACAGCGATGGGAAGAAGAGGGACGTGTTACCAGTGGACTGCCTTGATGCGATAACGTTGGATTTGATGTGGATTACGGCGTACATCATAGGACTTTGTTTCATAGCGATTTTCGTCGACATTTTGGTAATCTTGTCCGTCGGAATACTTCTATGGAAGACCGATCGGGAAAATAAGTAATGGTAAGGTACCCTTATCTACGTCAACATAAAAAATAAATCAAGCAACTTCGTTGGGTAGTTTCGTACACTGACTACGAAAAGTATTGGCACACATACCTCTATTTTCCAACGAAGCACGTTTTCATTCAGATTAATACATTTCGTTTTCATTAAATTATAATTTCATTTTGTAATTATACGAAGGTATTACCAAATGAATTAGCGAATATGTAAATGTTATAATAAATATTTAGAATCGTATGCGAATACTTTTTGCATTTATCGTATACCATAATAGAAAATGAGCGGAAAACAGAGGGAGACGAGCAGGAAGCTGACATTATATCGATGTAGCAGGCTTGCATGATGGAATTACGTTTTGCAACTGCGGATAAAGTTGAAGTTACGTTGCCTCTTGAAGTTAGTTCACCGATGTACCATAAGTTTGAGATTAATTTAACCCTCGAATATAAATAGAGGAGCAGCGACAGGGACCTGATATATGGATCCGCGATGCCTATTAACGATCAAGCTAAAAGCATGAAACAGGAACAAAACTGTGGAAAAAATGAATGAACCCATGTCTTCGCCCGTTGAAAATTATTCAATTACACCGCTTGAAGTTTTTCTTTGTGCGAATTTCTATTACCTGCAAATTAAATACATTAACGTCTTTCTTCGAGTCTTTACATTTTCCTTCGTCTTTCTCTTACCATAATTTTACATTTCCTCGTCTTACTATAATTTAACGAAATGAACCGAATTTCTGATAATCTTCTCGTTCCTGCCACAAAAGAAATGGCAAAATGGAACGATCTAGCCATTCCACGCGGTGTTATACCGATGAATAATCGATGAGCATCGAATTATCATAATTCAACGAGACAAGGCTGCGTTGAGTTCCGTTTGACTTAATTCGCAATCGGCTTGTTCGATTTCTCTCATCTGAGGATCGTAGAGTTACAACGATTTATCGTGAGAAGAGATAGAAAGCTGGAAAGATAGAAAAAGGATGGTAAAAGAGGTAGCGATACGAAAGAAATCTTAAATATAAAAGAATCACAGAAGGATAATGATTAATCATAGAAAGAAAGAATCACAGCCATTATCGAATGAGAAATATACAGCTTCGCTTCCCCATCTACGTCCTTCTTCAAGCAACAATGAGAAGAAAACATAGAAAATTCGAATCTCCCTTCCTTTTGTGCCCAGTGAACATCGATGACAATAAAGAACTGTACAGACAACGGGAAAATCCTGATGAGATATCGTCAAGGAAATTACACGATTAGACGACAACTTATTGAATTTTATCTGATAGCGTTCCATGCTGCTGCACTTGTCTCGTGAAATTCCACGAAGAACGCTTTTATTAGAATTATGGTCAAGATTGATTCGTTTCCAGGCGAATGTAGAAATTGGCCGCGAGACGTAAATTCGCCGGCCGCTCTTCATCTTCCACGATGGATCGAGTTCGCGAGGTCAACGTGAAAAATGCGTTGTCGGCCGGTTCCTGTGGAAAATCGTCGCTCTGGAAACGGCTGCACAAGTTATCGATGGAATTAGCGCGTATCATCAATTAGAATTCCCGATTTAACGACATCGAAAGTTCGGATTAACTCGGTCGTGGAATTGCCTGGAACGGTATTGTCGCTAATTAAGGGGCACCGTGGAATACGATATTTAAAAGCTTTCGCTGGGAAATGTCGCGATTAGACGGAAATTATTACGATCGTTCGAAACATTAGTTCATAACAAGGACAAAAGGATATTTGGCTTTGGGGATAATGGAGGGATTAAAGCAGATTGCTCTTTCGTTGTTTGATGATAAACAATAGGCCAGTTTTGGAGAGTTCGATAATTAAGATATTTGATGATAAACAAGAGGTTAGTTTTGGGAAGATAATTCGATAATTAAGATATCTGGTGATAAACAGGAAGCTAATTCTGGGGGGGGGGGGAGAGAAAGAGAGAGAGCGAGAGAGTTCGATAACATTGTTCAACACGTACCTAATTTTGTAAACTTCGTTAGGCGAATCTTTTAGATTTTTATGAGGCAAAATCCACTTCCCCCATACCCACAGTTGTCGAAAAAAAAATAATTTTGAAGAAAATTGCAAATTTCCAAATTTGCGAATGTCTTGTTTGCTTTTACAGCAATAACTATCGAGTCGCTGCTGAGTCGAGAAATACAATGAACGCTGCTCGAATAAAATACTGTCGATTGTTATTACATTGTAAACATTTAGGTATGTTTAAATAATGATCAAGGGGAAAAGGATACTTAATGCACATCATCTTTCCTTACATTTCTAAAAATAAAAATCCTCGATTATTTGAAGGAAAACCAGCTAATTTACACTTAAAAACGAGCTAATTTACAGCATAAAATATACGGTTGCGAAATACGAATTGAAATTAATTAAGATTACTTTCAGATCGTCAGTTAATATGACACGGTTAGGTAATGAAATTTATTCTTTCAATCTGGACGGTTTAATGAACGTTTTGGAGCAGACTGAAACTGTGAGTGCTCTAATAGAAAAGAGGGATTTCGAGACAAAGGATACCGAGAGACTGGAAGGGAAACGAAAGCAAAAGGGGATTCGGTCGCATTATCTGATTGGTAAGATAATTAGAAGAGAAGACACCTGTGAAAACCGAAAAATCCCATTGTGATTTTAAGGGAGCTGGCTTCTTACCGATCGTATTACACGCTCTCGAGCCACGTATTTTGCTTGGAACTAGCGTCTTTTGTGCCGGTTGCCAGGGAAATTCTCCGTCATAGACACTGACCCGAAGGAAAACGAGAAAGATGGCAATTAATGGTACCTATTCAAAGGCTTTGTGCCTTTGGTCAGAATTCCTGTGTAAATCGATAGACAGGGAAGAAATAAAACTGCTAAGTATCATAATTAGGAAAGAAGCTTTTACAACGGGGCCGATGATCAAGACTACCCTTTGTTTTCTAGTTCTTTGAAGGAAGGCGAGCGAAATTTAATTTTGGCCCCTTTTAAATATTCGAACGAGCGAGGGGAACGAGGATTGAAATAAAGAAACGCGAGAGAAATAACAGAGAAAGTGACGTTTCCTTTGTGTCTCTGGAAATGGTTTTTACCTGCAGACAAACAGCATACGAAACGAGTTACGTAATTCCCATTCACCAGGCTCTCCGTCGTACTTTACCTTTCTTTTTAACAGTAAGTCTTCTTGTCCATATTTAGTATGTTATTTCTATTCATATACGGTGTTATGTGTATCCACGTGGACAAAGATTATGAGATATCGGTCTAAAAATCAATTTTAGATAAAAATAATTGCGTTGACTTTTTAACGTCCTCCTTTATATCCGAGCTTTTGTACTCTTTAAACTGTACTGTGTTTCACGATGAAAGCAATTAAATTATTGCAATCGTTCAAGATTTCTGGACCTTTCATTTCGCTTCACTCTCGCCGATTCTGTTTCTCTGTTTTCAAATATTATTCACTGTTCCTTAGCAACTTCCCTTTGAATCATTAAAGTCAACTAATTGCAGGCGCTGATTGTTAATTACAGAATGCACCTTTCCTACCCAAAGCATAGCAAACAGCACTAACAATCTCTTAAATAACACAAATCAAATTAAAAGCAACGTCCTGTTATATAACGCGCCAAACCTCTCACAACGGTCTACCTGTACGTAAAAATCTTTACTTAAATTACCTTGTGTAAGTCAATTCGTACAGCGCTATTGTTAAAATGGCAATTCAAAATTGCGCATTTCATATATTGGTACGCAATAATAATAGGTTCCTTTAATTCGTACAATGTACAACACGATAGTAATGAGAATGACATTTTTTACATCTCTATATCTCCTCTGCACCGCTACCAGCTCCGACTTTCACTTAATTTCAATTAACAAGAATTTCCTCCTGTTTACTCATCCACACGTTCGTGTTTAGTTGCTTTTAATCGCCATTAATTATCGAAACGATTAAATCAAAATGTACGCAGGGCAAACACAGTGGCACAGTTTTTTAACGATCCGATCAATCCATTCGTGGAGTATTAAAGGTGAAATGTGGCCATTTTCGACAATAAACACGCTCTCTTTGCTATGCCGGGTTATTCATTATTCGATGTTTTACGTACGTTCTTCTTAACATTTTCTTCGAAACATTTTCTCTCCTCGACGATGGCGAGTAAACGAATTACAACTACAATTAGAACAATTAAGTTTATCTTTTTCCTTTGTCCGTAAATAAGATCGTTTCCCTTGCAACGATTTCATCTTTCGCAGAAAATTTCCGTATTCTCTGAAAAGACGAAACGAAGACGTATACTTTGCATAACGAAGCTGTGCAACACTTTTGACACGAATCTTCGCATGCAAGCGGCATTGCGTATACAAAACAGAAAAGTGTTGAAGGTATTCCAAGGTACGAAACATAGTTGTAACAAATTTTACGTTTCTTCTCGAAACTCTTGAAAAAAGGGAAAATGAAGTTTTCGTGTTGGTTTCGCAATGAAGAAGTTCTTTGTTGTATTTCGGGGTTAACGAGAAGCCTGATGAAATTTTGGAGAGTAAATGAAATGGTCGATGATTTACGATATCGTGGGAATAATTTTTCCATTTGCAGAAAGAAACGAAAGGATCAGAGGGTAAATGGGGTGGGAGGAATGTCGGCTAGACGAGGGGTTCAATTTATTTCGTTTAGCCACAATGGCGATAATCACGCGGATGAAGGGAAAAACTGGGCTACCCGTGGCAACCGGCCACCTGATTCCAATTTTCGGGAAATAAGACATCGTGAATTATGGAGGATAGTTTGAGTCGTTAGTCGCTTCAAAATTTCTTCAAGAACAACTGATCTCACCACGCGTAGATCGTTTCACGACTTCTTTTATATCGAGAAACGTTAGACGGTTGGAGGTTTGTCGTACGTTTATTTACTAAAAGTTGTTTTATCTCTTCAGAAAATTTTTAATGTTTTTTTTATCATACTTGGCAAACTTATGAGACAGGTGTGTACCAAAAGCTGACACCATTAAAACCCTCCATTATTTTGATTTAACTTTGCGTAATTGTGCAGTAAGCAGAATTAGACGTTATGTATCTTCCTTTAGCTACCGAGGCACGAAATTAAGGGATGAAACTATCCTCCATGGTGTTGGGTTGCTACTTATCTCTTTGATGTGTCTCAGAAAGTCTTAGAACCACCGGATATTCTCTTACAGAAACAGTTTTCGTTTAGCAAATAAATATTCCACAACCTTTAACTTTAATTTCTTAATTTACCAAAATTTTCATTTTATTACGAACGCTATCACAGTCTTCGAATTTTATTCCAAAAGTTCTTTCCTATAATCTTAACGTTCCATCGATAAATCGATAGGCATGTTTAAATTTAACCCATTTCAATCACCGTTCGAAAGACGAAGTTAATTAGAAATTTACTGGAAAACATGTCAATCATAAATCATTAAACCCGAATATAATTCACCTGCATTTCATTCTTTAGCTTCAATTTTTCTTTAGTTGGTACTTTTTATTTTCAAGTTTCATGAAATATACTTACCTACTGCATCGTGGATTTCGACGCATTTATGAAGAATTTAAAGGTGCAAAAATGCGCAGAGTGCACAAAATGAGTGAAATGCAAAAATATATATATATAACACTCAAAGTGAAATACAATACCTATTTAGCACGTGGCTGAAACAAATATTCGCCCAGGTAATATTTCTTCAGTAACGTTTATAAAAATATAAGCTAGTCTAATAATTACCGAGTTGCAAAAATATCGCGCCGATTAACAACCGATCTAACCCATCTTAATTGGCAGCCAAAAATCCAAATGGACAGTCGTGACGAGTGCAAGTGTCGTCGGCCAGAAGTCATCGGATAAGGGATACGTGACTGTCGTTCGATCACCGAGAAGAGGATGAAACCGCTTCGAAAGCGGGAAGCAAGACGCCCGATCGCGATAACAATGGCTCTATCACAAAGCGGAACGTACGTAGGTTATCTGAAACGCGGTGGCCCACATTTTGCCAGTCGTAACGGTCCGAGTTCTTCCGTGAACGACGGATTATCGACGCTCGATCCGTTTACATCGGTGCTCCATTATCGTCCGGCCGATTCCGCGTCGCCGTTAGACCGGACAATGGTCGGCTTGGACGATGGCCACGCGTGATCTACCATCCGGGGAAATCGATGGACCCGCGAAACGAGCCACTGCGGACTCCAAGTGTTGCAGCTTCATCTAGATGGGAGAATAGAGGTCTGACGAAATGGTGAGAAAGGGGATTGATCTTTGGCGAACGCGTGATCCATTCTCACGGGTGTTAAGAAGAGTATAAGATCCGTTTCAGGGACGTTTGATGGGACAGAATGGAAGTTTGCCTGCCATTTGGAATCGGCGACGTTTCTTCGTCTATCTACGGACGTGGAAGATTGAAAGTGGATAAGGGAGGAAAATAGGTAGAGTTCTTGGAAAATGTACAGGATGAATTATCGCAACTGTGAGGCGAAGCAGGATCATCTTGCGCTATCCAACTGTACAATATTACCGACGTTTGTGTCACAAATTGACGATATTGATAGATACACTTGCATAAAATAAGTGAAGGTTTACTTCCATGGTCAGACACGGACGCGGTGGCAAAACTTTAAGAACCTTAAAATGTGTAAAATAATCGATTCGATTTTTATTTAACGAACTGTTACGAACTACACTGTAAATAATGTAATATGGTAATATGTTATAGATAATTCAAACTTTGTGAATTTTTCGTTAGTTTCATTGTCTTTGATTGTTCATTGGAATTTCCCATATGATAATTTCCCATAATTCACTTAATTCAATGTAATTTTCGTATGCGGTGTAGAACTCCGTGAATTTTTAACTATTTAATTAATTAATTAATTAATATTTTCTTAATTCATCTACATTTTTCATACGGATCTCCATGGTTCGTACTCTTTTTAATAAAACTCCTATATTTCGTACAAAACTTCGTAAATCTTTAATTACATTCATTTTTAATAAAATTGTATACTTTGTTTTATATCCTAATTGTTTATCATACGAAATGGAACTATGTTTCGCTACATTCTTCGGTGATTATGCTCAGAGAGAATATAACTATAGCACCATTTTACATTTTTAACGTAGACTGTGATTTACAAATTAAATAGACCTCGTCGTACCGAATAAAACATCGGTTTTTCATAGCTTCCAATTGCTACGCTTCAGATTTTTCAAAGGCAGCATGATTAGTAGTAAGTTGGCTGCTTCGCTTTTTTTCGGCAGATGAAAGAAATTCCATGGATGTTCAAACATAACGAACAACGTGGAAAAGAGAGAGATATCACTGTACGATCGTGTCGGTGATGCGGTAGAATCACGGCGATTTAAAATTCTATATGATAATGGCCGTCGCCAGACGGGATCAGAGGGACTCTCATTTTCCAGACGGGTGGAGCATCGACGTATACACGCTCGCCGAGGTCCAGTAATTTCCGAGTGCAATTACAGCACGATCAAACGACACGATATAGGGGACGAAAAAATCCCATTTTCTCCTCGTCGTGCAACGAAAGCTGAATATTCGAAACAGCTGCGAGACCCCCGCCGGATGTATTCCCCGGTTCTCGATTATATCCATCACTGATCGGTTTTCATCGACGCTCCATTATTCTCGATGAATGATTTCCAACTGGTGACCAAGGACAAGGAGATCATATCGTAAAACGTGGTTTTGGAATTCACTTTTGAATCACTGTTATTGAAGAATAAGAAAAACGGCCAGTGACGAGAAAAAAATGAGAATTTGCATAACAAGTATTGCAAAGATGAAGCGAAAGTTAGGATTGAATTGCTAGAAAAGATTTGCGAGAAATTAATAGATACGCTATGATGTTATTTTGTGCGTGCGCGTGTGCTTTTTGGTGTTCGTCGTCTCAGAAAGATTGTGCAATCTTTGTGCGTTATAAACTGCAGATTCTTTTCTACGCATTTGTGGGAAATTCGAAGGTGCACAAGTGTACAGAAAAGTGTGACACGCGCGCAACAATAACGCGCAGTAAGAAATGCACATCCTATTCAAGATTAATACTCAAAATATATTATTCACTGGAATATTTATTAGGTAATATAATTTTCCGTCTAGATTCCATTATTTCTTAGAACTGCAATTCATAGAAATATGAATTTTCGTAAATACTCGCAACCTAATTACAATCTATTCGAAGCTTATCCCGTCGATCCAATAATTCCGAAAAAATATCCGATAAATTGAAAGAGGCGAAATAAACTCGAAACGAGTAGATAGCATTTTTCTGTTTGAGACAGGGTGGAAAGTGCGCTTTTTTTATGCTTTACGAATATTCGATAGTTGGCCTGCAGCTATATGCATATGACAGAGACGAAAGGAGTAAAGTGAATTCTCGAATATCTAGAATGCGTCCATTTAATCTGATTAAAACGTTCCGATGATCCCGATAGGGTTTCGTTTCTCTTTGCCTGTAGTCTGAGTGGCCTCTCTGCACGTGGGGACGTTTCGTTGGCTTTAATTCGGTTGCTGAACCATTAACATTTCCCGGCCAGAATCGGATAGTTGAGGTCATATTTCAGAGGGTTCTGGCGTCACAGGTGGTTCCAGGGATTCCTAGCACCGGGTCTTGATAGTTTCACGAGTTTTGGAATTTCTTAGATACCGTAGAAAAACGACGCGGAATATTTTTGAGGTATCAGAAACTTCAGACGCTGGGCTTTGCGAAAGTACGCGCGGATCTGAAAACAAGAGCTCCCATTTTTAGATTCATTGATTCTATGATATTTCCAAACTCAATTGAAATTTTGATACACTGCAAAACGCTTTTTAATTATACGTCTTCTCCTATTTCTTTATTGTATCAACATAATATGATTATATGATTTCAATTCGTTATACGTATTTTAATCGTAATTGGTTAGGTATAATTTTGACATATACCAATCGTTCATTTGCCTTTATATCTCGACGTGCATTTGTACCTTAAATATATGTAACTGTAGATATAACTTTAGAGATTGATTGACACGAATATGTACATTACCATGATTCATACGAACATATCTTTATATAACAAATACGAATTTCTTAACAACGTATAAAATCGCCAGAAATTTTTAGTACTTACAAGCACGCTAGAGTATCACGAATCTTTTAAAAGCTCGGAGACCTCAGAGATGTTCAACACCCCATAAACCCGCTAAAGTTTCGAAAATCTAAATTATCGCCGTTCCATATCAGACGCCTTACAGCGCAATCGTCTCGTTCCTTTTCACCCTTAAACACCGGAATTTCCACGAGATATCAATTTTATTTTCATTTAGAATGTCGACTACCGAGTTTTATGGAGCATTTATTTCCCGTTGCACGTTCTTTAGCGCCGCTTAGTAGCGGACGTAAAAAGCGAAGATCGGGCATAAAGAGTCTCGATTAGCATCAAAACTTAGCCACGTCACGTAAACGCAATCAAACGCCGTTTCTTCATCTTTGATGACGTACGTTCTCCTTTAACAGCCCGCCAACGATGTAATCTGTTCCTGTACTTGCGACACGTTTCTCTCGTTTCGCAAGATTAATGGCGGAAAAACGAGTCATCGGTTCCCTACGATAACTTCATCTCGCTCTCTTTATACATTGTACATATGAAGCTATTTCCCCCCGATAAATAAATTTCATATGTAGAAAATCATACGACTCCGAGGCTCGAGATATTTTTTTCAAATATAATTTTCTTCTTTCACGATAAATAAATCGAATCAATCCAATCCAGTTTGTACCATTTATGTTGCTTCTAAATCCGTGAAGCTAATGAACGCTAAAAGTTCATAACGTTCCAGTGATAAATCATGTAATTAGGAAAATTAATAGAAATATTCAGTAATATCGTTTACAGCGTTTATCATCTCACTACAAGAATCCTTCCTATAAAAATCAAACGACTCTAAAGTTTTATAAAATGTATAATACTAACAGCGACGCTGAATTCCTTCGACATTTCAATATCTCAAGAATTTTCTTTTAAACGTAGTTGGTTAAACGGTCGCTTTCGTTAGATCGCAATTAATCTGACGCCGTTTCGGATGATTTCCAAGCGTATGTATTTAATTTGAAAGAAGTTTCGCAGAGAGAGAGAGAGAGAGAGAGAGAGAGCACGGAATACATTTTGCCGCGGCAGTTTCCACGCGTGTTTCATATTCATGACGACGGAAATCTATGCGCCGCGCCGTATATATTTACGTGACGCGACACGAGGCGGACACTGGAGCCGCGGTACCTGCATTTACAGCGGTAATATATCGTAATGAGACTCGGAGTGTTTGGCAGATGGTAAATCCGCGTTATAATTCATTAGAAAACATGGCTCGTTTCCACGGTGAATGGTCTGCGATAGCTGAAACGTTGAACAACTTTTCGTCACAAAACAGTTTTGTCCCTTGCAACTGTTACGTAAACTCTTCCTCTTGAACAATTGAACTGATATTATTTGTAAACTACGGATACCCGTGCATTTTTTATATTTTTGCGCGAGCGTAAGCAGAGAAATTACGAGGCCAAATAAAAATTTAGTTATTGCGCAGGAAGGTGCAGATTTTTTTTTTGTCAAGTATTTTTACTGAAATATGTAAAAGGTTCTGTCGAAAACATTTTACAACACGGCAAAGAGAAAAACTAAAATTTTTAATTTGAATTTGGATCGGAAAAAATAAAACGGGAAAAGATCACATTTGCGAATTTAATTAACAGAATAAACAATCGACGTGTAAAATGTGAAAAGTTAAAGCGTCGCCATGTAAAACGAAATTGTTCGGTATATCGGGACAAAGTGGATGGCCGGTTGAAAAGGGAAAATAGATGTGATTTTCAGGAACGACTAGGCTACTTCCCGGAAAATCCCGCCAGCCTTTCGAAAGTTCCATTTTTTCATAATTCCGGAACAGGACGAAACGGTTCCATGCATCGTCCACATCCTGCTGTTTTCCAACCAGCTTCGCTCACTGAAAAATCAGTGAAACGCTTCGGAATCCCTTCCCCGTAAAATGACACACCGAAAATTCGCTGGCTACTGAAACTAACTCCAAGCTGTCAGCGACATATGGTCATCCCTCAAACAGGTATATATCCAGATTGGATTAAATCGTGAATTTTTCATCGATAGACGAGACACGTCTCCCTCCCTTTATATCTTTTTATTAGCGATTCTTGCTTTGGCAAGCGTTTGTGTCGTTCGATCAGCACTGGGCTCATAGACGACTGGAGTATGAAATCTGTATCAAAGAAATTCAAATGACAGACATTCTGCCTTTATAATAATTATAATAATTAAATATAATTAATTATAAAGCGCGGATCCTATCTCTCATGCATCCTATTTATACCTTTTACTATTTATATTTTAGTTACACACGACAGGATGGTTACAGATATAATTGACCGCGTGTCAGTCGATCCACGTTTGGATAGAGATGTCTGTCTGACCAGTAAACGTCCTCATCTACTTTAAATATCTTGACGCGGTCGAGCTCGCTGAATTTTTAGAATTGCGCCACAGAAGGTGTATCGTATTTCTATCAAATATTTCTCTGCATATAACCAACCAATGAATATACAATTCATCTCTTGCTTCCAAATAATAAGTTTCTTCGTCAAAATAAAACTTTCATTTGTGGAATAAAATTCAGGCAGTCGCACAGGATCGATTGTGAGTCACGGTACGTAAATGAATACACCTGACACGTTCCTTCACGAGATCCAACCGTGACAACTGGAGTGGATCAATTCTAAAAATAGTAGAAGTTTCAAGTTGCATAATCGTCCAAGACACAAAGGTACCCGTTGATATTGTTAGAAGTTTGATAGCGATAAGAACAAAATCTCGAGTTTCTCTCGAGGTTGATGTTGTCGCGGTTGGTTGAAAGTGCCCTGGAAAAACATTTGTACCACGAAGTCGATCGTTTCTAAGCAAGGAGATTCTCGTCGAAAGCTTCCCCGGCGAAGAACCGTTTCCAAGCGACGCGCCACTTCGTTATCGGGTCGAACTGCTGATAACGGACACTTGAAACTTTATTAAGTTCGAGCGATTTTATAAAGCGAGTTAAGTGACTTCCCAGAAGTAGCTGTTGTTGCCTAGCCGCTTTTATTCGTCACGCTTGCGAACTTTATCATACCGATCGTTCAAACTGTATAGTTCCGTGAATTTTTACGACCCTTAAATTTTTTTTATCGAGCAAACGCTAGCGTTTTAGTCGACTTTGTATAATGCTACACATAGAGAAGCTCGATAGCCGTGCTATGTATAATTGCAGAGAATTTCGCCGATTCTATGTGAGAAGGCAAAATGAAAACGTGCAATGTAGGAATTTACATCGTACCAACGTAATTGTAATTTCAGTAATTTTGCGAATGGAAATTTCAGTAACTTTAGCATTAAAAGTATCTTACTACTCTAGAAGAATGGAAAGTGTGAGATCCAAAGCAATGCCGACACCGAAATAAAACTATAGTTGATTACATACTCAAAAAAATTGTGAAACGTGCGAGCAGAAAGTAAACTAACGCAACACGTATAATCCAGTTGAATGCGCGCATAGCCTCACAACATTTAAAATCATTTGGCCCGAAAACGAAGCGTCGCGTAAAGGAATTTTATTCCACGTTTTCGACTCATTTTCTCGCATACGATCATCCTCTTTCGCCTGTATATTTGATAAAGACGCTATTCGCGAATAAATCAAATTTTCCCATGAAAACACGATCACAACTTCGATATATAAACGTAAAACATTCAAATAAAAATAGTCGTTCGTCACTATCCGGGCAATTCTAGTTTCATCTTTTAATATAACTCTCTGTTATGGCTTCTATCGCCATTTTTGAAATTTCCTATTTTCCGTCAAATGGCTGGGAGCAACGAATAAAATCAAGTTTCGTCGAACATAATCGGTTACCTCCGGAGGATATTAATTCTCAGAAACAACCTCGGAAACATCGATACGTAAATTCGTGTTTTAAATTCCTCCGATCGACGTTGATCTTTTTATGTGCTTTCACTCGGATAATAATGGGCGTGTGTAGAAACGATTCGCGCGGTTAAAATTAATCCTCAGCGAGGACCAAAGTTATAGAAAATCCAAAATCGACGAAAAAAATTGGCGGAGCGACGGCGCGAGAGAAAAATAATTTCGACCGGATACCGGCGGGATGAAACACGAGGCTAACCGAGGCGAAAGAGGGACACGCGAGTCCTCGCGAATTGAAATTTCTATATATTTTTGCGGCGTGCATTCAGCCGTTTGCAACGACGCGAGGACCATCGAGGGGGGCGTTTCATTTTTCCGCAGAATCGATAATTGTTTGCGTGCGGCTAGCGATGGGCGTCGACGCGCTTCGAAACCGTCTTTGAAAACCAAAAATATCGATAAATACGAAACCTGTATATTTTACTTTATGCAGAAAATGTCGAGCTTCGATGGAACTTCTCAAAATTTCGAACGTCGAAACTCGTCTCTTCAAATTTCAAAAAGTCTTGGCTAGAAGTTTGAACTCTCTCGGAAGAAAAAGTTCCTTAATCTTAATTTCTCGATTCAGATTTTCGAGATTCTTTTACGATCCTGTACACTTTTACCAATTGCGATTCAAAGTTCGGAAATTGCCATAACCCATCAATTCTACCAATAAAAGATTTCACAAGAGTCTACTAATGTTTCTCAACTTTACCCGTTCTTTCGTTTATTAAGAAAAGAATCAATCCTTTTGGATCATTTCGGCGAGTGTTTCGTCTAAGAAAAATTTGCCGGAAGATGATGCTAGGAAACGAGGATTTTATGCAAATTGTTCGAGAACTCTGAGTAGAGTTGGATCGAATCGCCATCGCTACCGGTGGTATGCACAAGGGGATGAAAAAGGCAGCGCCGATTCGGTCGATGGAACAGTTAATTGATACAGTAGAGCGCGTCCATATTTCGCTCAGGCTCGGATTTCAATGGCGGAATTTCCGGTTGGAAAGCGTGTGACCATTGAACGCCTAATACGGAGTTTTTAGCGCGACAGAGCTTTAAGACTGACCCGATGGAATAAAGAGCGATTTCACGCCGAATGCACGCGTACAAAGCTGACCATGTGCGTGCCCGTACATTCTCTTCCGTTCTTCTCCGTGTTTTTCGTTCTCCCCTTTCGTTTCTCGTTTATTTCTAAATAAAAGTCACCGATCCGATCAGCTATTCCGTGCCAACTGCGATTCCACGTTTTTTCCTACCCGTCTTTCCTTGTTCGCGAGTGTGCATGCTAACAACGCCAGCTACGTCCACTTTTGTGTCTTTAAATGACGCCTACTTCTATCGAATGGATGGTGAGTACTGCTCCTCTCTTTCTGGAAAAAGGAATTTATATATTTCTGGAGAAGAGATAAATATGCGAAAGCTTTGAACTTTTCGCTATTTATTGGTCAACATTGTGATCGCTTTTAAGAAACAATTTGTCTCTCTTGAGGTAGTTTTGAAAGGTTTCTGAGTGTACACGGTTTCTTACGACGAACAAGATACTTTAGGAAGATCAAAATATGAATAAGAGAATTTATATTCTTGGTACAGGTATTTAATATTTTTGCTTATTTTTTACTTGTTAGAAAATGACACCTTTGTCTTGACCAGTGCCAGATTTTTATATTCAACTGATGCGTTTAACGATCAATTAACGGCATTATCTTTCAAGTAGCATTTTGCAAAAATGCATAACGATGCGTTTTAAATTTCATCAAACATGTTGAACTCTTTGACCCAGCTAATGTCAGATTTTGTTCTTCAATAATCAGTCAGAAACGGTATTTGCCACGCGGTATTTCGCAAGAGTATATGATAAATTCTTCTTCTGAAATTTTATACTATTCTTCCTTTCTGTATATTTATTCTTATATCTTTATCAGAATTTTGGGTGGAAAGTAGAGGGTTGATCACCATAATTTATATTCACGAGGAACACCATGAATCGGAGCACCGTATCTTCTCTTATCATACCGGCGCTTTTTTTCCATTACTCCTGAAATTGATTTCCCTTTCTTCGGCGGAGTAGGATTGTATTAATCCCAGCGATGGTACCCAATCGCTCCTTCATCCAGTTGCACTGCTAACCTTCCGGATCTTTCTCTTTCTTATATATAATGGTCGAAAGAATGCCGGTTCCGATGGAATTGGAATGATCTGACTCACGGTTTTGCATTAATCGCGATCACCTCTAACCGTTCCTCGCGTCGCCTTATGAAACTAACAGGAAGCAGAGGAACTTCGTTCCATTTTCATTGTAATGCAACACCTTCTATCGATAAGTTTGCTTCCCCCTCGTCGATGTTCCATTTTATTGAATCTATATATCAAGCTATCCTGAATCGTCAAACACGATGGAAAATTAAACACGTTTATTTACCGAGATTTTATTTACAAATATTTCGTTCAATCAATGGTACTCAGTTTTCGAATATTTTCTCCTCTTCTTTTCTCCTATTGTTTGCCTTAATGACCTATACGTATCGACAGCTGAAATAATAAACTCCGTGTTTCAATATTACAGCAAAAATTCGATACTCAGAGTAGCTTTCGTTTTGCGTTAGTCAATTCTTTTCGCTTTATTAAATTTATATGCAACGGGAGGGTTTTCTGCTTAAATTTTCCGCTCTGGCAGCGAATTAATTCGAACAACATTCTCTTTGTTTCTCTCGATTTCTTATTAGCAAGTACTTCGTAATGCTTTCAGAGAAATTTTGATATTTAATAGCAATGTTGGGCAAATCGTTTAGCGGCAAAGGAACGTGATTGAGCGAAGAATGATTCAAAGAACATAGCAGAGTTTAGAATCATTTCTTCCTTACGATTAGTCAGTTGCTCTCTTTTTTTACTTCTTCCTTCGCGTAAAGTGGTTCTCTGTTTTACGAATACTGCCACGAAAGCAAAGGACTCTCATAAAATTCATTAAAACGGAACAGCTAACTTTTTTGCCTCAAGATATGTGCCCGAAAATGAATTCCACGTTTTCCATTGGAAACTAGCACTTTTGAGGCAACAAATCGAGTTTCGGTTACAATCAAACTGGTACGTCAAACCGTAGGAACCACCCATTCCAGGTCGTTACAAATTGTTCTTGCTTAACAAAAAAAAGAAAACCCGGTTTTCCAATCAACACGAAGTCTTCTATAAAATAACCACTCCCAGTTTCACAAACCACAGTGTTCTCCGACTCGTTCATTACCATTTTAAACCGGTTAGAACCCATCGATACACTTTCTATCCAGATCATTATTACTCGCCGTATCTATGCATCGACTCGTGCAGCTTTTCGAGAGACATGCACAATTTCGTAGAAAATTCAGGCTCCATTAATCTTCCACCCTCTTCTACACCTTACTACTATCTACGGGTCATTCCTCTGTTCCGTTTTTTTTCCTCCTCTACAGGGTGTATCTGAAATAATACAATAGCAAGGGTACAGGATAAAACAAGTCGAAAGATAAAATAAATCGAAAACGTAGAGTGACATTTTTTCACGCGAAGCCTGGTTCTTTAATAAATTTCATAAATTATGGCGAACTATTTGCTTTGCCCCTAACACGTTCACTGTCGCATCAGTTCTATATATACGTTGCCCACGAAACTGCGACAGATCGAAATACAACAATTACTTTCTTGCAAAATATTATATCGCATTTGCGCACCTTTCTCTGCCAACGTTATCTAATTTCGCATCGTTGAAAGTCCTTTAGTCGACGAAACGTATGTCATTTTAATCAACCTATAAAATTTAGTTAAACGATCACCGATGACCATCGTGCCAGTCATCGTATATTAATACATAATTCACATAATTATTACATTACATAATTTATACGAAAGCTGCTATTTTTCATCTCTGTCTTATCTTTGCACTTATATTCACCTGCTTTCACATTATTATTACAAAGTACTACAAATTGCATCGCCAATTCAGAAACACCCTGTACATTCACCTATCCCCTTTCATTTATTTTAAATCCTTTCCCCACCCGCCCCTTAATCCTTGCAACGTCGAACACAAACACCCTGTTCGAATTTCTTATGCAGTCCTCGCGCATACAAACGACGCGTTTAGACAGCCACCCTCGTTCTCGAAGACGCGGCGAAAACCGGAAGAGAGAGAGAGAGAGGAAAGCAGAAGCGTGGCCCGGAACCAGAGGGTTGGAAGGGACGAATGGACGCGTTCCGGTTCGATCGTACGTTTCCTCCGGCTCCGCTTTGTCTCTGTAAAACGAAATAATAGATTTTCGGCGGTGGACCCCCACGAGCTTCGAGCGAAATAACGCCAGGGGTGGAAAGAACCGCCGCTGATGAATGTCGAGCCGGTGAATTGCGAACAATTCCATAGTACCAACGATCGACGTGATTTAATTATCCATCCGGGTAGCATTAAAGAGGGTGGTATTAAATCGGCCGGTGGGTTTCCACGACAGAGTTTTGCGTTCTTAATGGGCTTCTGCAAGATGGATTGGAGTTTGGAAGAGTCGTGCGGTTTTTCGAGGAATTTGAATGGCTTTAATGCGTGTACTAAATCTATTTCTCCTTGTTTTTCTTTTTTTTCAACAGTTTGGTTTTGTCTAACGAAAAAGTTGTAGTAAAACTCGTGGATAAAACGGACTGGAAAACTTCTTATTCCTATTTGTTCTTTCGGGGATATTTTAGGGAGGCGAAGAAAATATAGAAAATTACCCGAATTTATTAGTCCGACATCTACGATTCGAATACATACAGAGTAAGGCGTGCCAGCAGGTTAGGGTAGGAAATTTAAAAAACGCCAACGTCAAAATCTACGAGAACGTTACACATCAACAGGTTGGCCGAAATTTTTACGCCTTATTTCCGTGAGAAACGATCCTTATTTTCGGCTTCAGCGATCTCAAAGACCCCTAAAAAAGTGTCATTTTAACCGAATATCTTGCAGTCCGGATACCATACTAAAGCGTAACTCCTTAATATTTCCTTCTCTCGAGCTAAATATTAAAACACATTTTTAATTCCGTTTTTAAACAGAACCATTTCTCAGATAATTGCATCGACCTAAATGTTACGAGATTTTTATTCCCTTCTTTAAATGGAATTATGCCTGAGATATACAATAATACGTTCTTTCACATTTATTATGCTGTTGTACCTTACGTTTCTGATGTAGTGCAATGAAAATATGAAACGCGAGAAATAACAGGAAATTTTCTTCATAAATGCGAAGAACGTAATTCTCCAGTTCTAAAAATTCATTTTTCCCAAAAATGTTAAAAGTTTAGTTGCATATGAGACGCTCGAGAACGCGAGGCAAAACCTAATTAACGCAGATTGTTTTTGGGTTCGTTAAAATGTAACGCTTAATGTTTCGGTTATA
This sequence comes from Bombus pyrosoma, assembly GCF_014825855.1. NCBI lineage: Eukaryota > Metazoa > Arthropoda > Insecta > Hymenoptera > Apidae > Bombus > Bombus pyrosoma. The sequence goes on from NC_057774.1 coordinate 9,124,106, forward strand.
GTAAGTTCGCGCGGGTCGAATTTCAAACAGGTCTTTCTGGTCCTTCGTGGGACCTGCTTTTAAGAGAATTTTACCAGGCGATGCGATGGTATTCGCCTGCTGGTGACTGCGAAAAAGGGATTAACCGCATAATGAGCGAGTTCCGTTACGGTTATTGCCCGGGTGTTTCGATATCGCTGGGGCCAAATAATTGGCACTTTTGTGGCGCGAAAAGGGATTCAAATGTACGATACACCTTTCACTGCTACTTCCTTAAACTATCCGAAGCTAATAAAGTTGAAGACACGTCATACTATAGAAGCCAGTGAAATAAATCTTTAAAAATGTCCCCAAATACTTTTTACATCACGAATGAACGACGTTATATTGGTAAGAAATATCTTTAGAATTACGTAAAGACACTTTAGGTAAATTTTGGAGACTCTTCTTATTTACTTCTATTACATTATGATCGATTCTCAATTTTGTCAATTTCGAGGAACAATTTGTATTTTTCATTCAATTATTGATATTACCATGTCTTTATTACCTTAGTCCGTTCAGTATCCGATTCTATCTACTGGTAACAGTAATAATTACTGGTAACCAGTAATAATTATAGTTATGTTAATACTTCGTGTAGTTTCTCAATAAACATTACGAAAAATCTTTTTCGAAAACTTCTACGAATCCGATCGAGCTAGTCGTGTCCATAATCTGGCGTGTCTTTTATATTCGGCAACGGAGATAGAAAATTGCGAAGAAAAATATGTAAAAATAAACCACGAAGATCCACAATTCTCACATTATTACGTAACAACATGGTGGAGATATATTTCCAAACATGTAGCAAGAAATTCTACGAAACGTTACGACGAACATACGTAATTACTACCCCGGTTTATCTCTTAAATGAGCAAACACCGAATATACAAAATTTCATTCGAGAATTGGACATTCTACCTGGAAGCTTGAAACATTTCTCTTCCAAATTAGTTTCGAAGTTCTCATATTCAACGAACCAAAAGAAACCGAGTTTGCTCGAAAAACCTGCCAAACGACCGTCAAAAAAATCCCTGCGAACGTTGCAAACGACGGAACCAGTGACTCGAGAGGATGAACGAGATCAAGCTCACGGAAGGAGGGTGGTCGAAGGAAAAAGGCAGAGCTTAATAAAATTCCAATTTAGCGGGATTACCGGTGGAGTGCGAGCAAACCGACATTTCTTGGAGGGGGATCGGCTATGAACGGAGACAGAAAGGAAGCGAAGATTCAATGCGAAGGGTTGTCGGAGGGACCGACGGTTGAATAGGGAGAAATTATTTTGAAGAATTGCAATTGCTGGCGCGCAGCAGTCGGCCCTTTGATTTTGCTCCTCTGACCAATCTCGATCGCCACTGTATACCGACGCCGTTGCCAGAAACTGTAAAAGGGAGCCGTCTGACTGACGAAAAGGGTTACGGAGAACGTAGGGCAATACTTTTCATCGTGTCAAACGCCTTGGCTCCTTTGAATCTCCTTTCAAAGCGGTTTCGAGCGTTCTCGTTGCTGGCGAGTGCCGGAAACCTGTAAAATAAGTGTTAAATACGATCTCACGGAAAATACCGAGGTTTATTAATACGACGGATAATCGGCTGTTTAAATACCTTTGTCATCTCCGGAAAATATAGATTTGTATTAAATATCCTGCAACTTATATACACTGAGATTTGTTTCGAGTTTGATCAATACAACCGTGATAGTCGAGTCTGATAACTGTGCTAATGAAATTGCACACTTTCGTATAACACGTGTATAATACATTTGTAAAAGGAATATTCGAATTCCTTCATGAGCCTGTGCTCGTCTCTTTCTCTGTTCAATCAGCGGACTCGTCGAACAATTTTCCTCGGAGATTCCGCTGATCGTTATCACCTCTGAAGCCAACGATTAAACGTCTAGTACTGCTTCTTCCTGCGGCTTACTAGCAGCAATTCGCAAAGGCTAAATTAATTAATCAATTATGGCATTAACGATATATTCAACTCGAAAATACCATGTCGGCTAATATCACTGAAGTGAATAGGACGCGACCAATTTTCGCGCGAAGCACTTTCCAGAAAAGAATCTCTCTTTCTACGAATTCACCTTCTCGAATCTCTCTCAAATTACCGTTTACACCTGATTTCGAGATTCTCCCAAAGATTTCTTCTCTTCCACAGCTAGCAGGGGATAATTACTATTGTCTTATTTTTCTAATTATTATTATCTTTTTCTGACCAGGGTATGATACTTGATCGATAATTCCCGTCTCATAATATACACTAAGTTTGATCATTCCGCAGAAGGATTAAGGTTAAACCTTAAACTATTGAAACTTATCTGCCTCAAATAATCCTACTTTATCATACATCTTTGTTCCTCTCGATTTTTCTTTGGTCGCTTCGTGGAAGCTTCACGAGCCGGAAGTCGTTCTGCCGGGTCAACGGATAAACTGGGAGGAAGAATGGAAATGTACATTCACCGACTGAACTGGAACCGGGCCACATTTTCCGCGGGCCTTTCACACCGATGTCTCGGTGCAGATTGAATCTTCGCCTCTGATCGATCAATGTTACAAATTGTCGATCGCTCGCTGCGATGTAGCTCCATTCGCGGCGCAGATTTACGCCAAGACAATAATCTCACGCAACAGCTCCGCTCCCTGTGAAAATATATTTCATTATGATTACCGAGAGCGATGGAATTTGCAGGATTCGCTTAAAAGTTTACTCGCCAGCGAAGGCGGTCGGGAACTTTCACGACGTTCCGTTTCTTCGGTTTCGAATGGAACACGACAATCCTTAACGAGATAATCTCGTTATAGAATATTTTTGAAGTTTCTGTAGAAACGTTATCGAGGTATCCTATAACTGGAAATAATGTGAAAGTGTCGTCGTGTGAGTGTACATAGATCGACGAAGCATTTATTTAAAACGTTGCGATAAAGGTATAGAACGTAAAGGAAGTAATAGGTCGTGATCGAACTGTGGATTTTTATACGAAACTTAGATTCGCGCAGGTAGGAAAATGCATCGAATGATCGTAATATGACACATAATACAACGTTGAATTCTGAATCTATTAAAACTTGATCTTGTCAAAGCTATCGAATTCAGTTTACTTCTGTCTTAGAGTTGAAACCTGAGCTTGCAGATTTCAAGGTCTCTTTCGCCGGAGCTGGCAGAGAGATATTTTCCTCGGGATCCAACAGCTATGTTCTTGAATTCTGAATCGTTTTCAATCCAAGGTTGCCGAGTTCAATAGCTCCTCCACTTTAGTTTACGGAGAAATTGTTTCCAGAGAATCCAGCTACCCATCTATATTTTAGAATTCCGAATATATTCAAGAATAGCTTGAAAATTCCAATAAATTATTCACCCTGACACTACTTGCTCTTGCGTCTTTGAATTCTAAACTCGTTTAACGCATCAAAAATATAATTAATCAAGAATAACCTTCGAGCGAGAAAGACAATGACAAAACACTTATTTTCATCTTCAAAAACCGCAATCTTACGAATAATTATATTCATTAATGAAAAAGATAATCTTATTCCTTAATGGATCGAAACGATCAAACTTCTGTTTCCATTATTAAATTCGAGCCAACGAGATTTCAATGTTCCCTTCAGTGGAAATGTGCAAGCAAATTGATTCCCTCTGGTTCTGTCAGCGGCATTCTTGAATTTTGGAACTAGTTGAAACCTGAGCTTGCAGATTTCGATAATACCTTTGTCCGAGCTTGCAAGAAAACCGTCCGTAAACGTTAACTGACATCCGAACGAGTACATTCGATGTCCGTTTTCACGCGTTCCAACTCGGTGCAAATGACCGTGTACCGTGGTCCGTATAAAATCGTTCTTCTACTAGCAGTGGCACGTTTTAATTGCTGCTGACGCGGTTAACCGGTAAATCAGCTAAACCGATTAACCGATACTCACTGGGCAATCGATTTAGCCGACTAACACGTTTTTGATCATTAAATTAATGGCTCGGAACGTCCCGGATACGGGACAACGTTCGTTAAAACTGCAAATTAATGTGCGTAAGTTGGAATGTCTGTGGCGGATCGATGCTCAATTTCAAAAATACAAGTAATTTAGTAAAACAAATACGATATTTTTCGATCGTAATTGAGAGATTCCGAGTAAAAGTGGTATGAGTATTTTTTCTCTTCTATTTCCACTGTGAAAGAGAGATAAACGCTAGAAATGGTAAATTAATATTGGTAAATTAAAATTAATATTAATAAATGGTAATTTGATATTTACCATTCCTAGTATTACCATATCTACTCGGATGATTTTATTACGAATGTCTACATTTTTATGGCTGTGCATGGTAAGTTATCTTAAAACTACTTGCCCTACGATTTAAGTTCCGATAGCGTGTCTTATAAACGACAAGTTCGGTCACACGTCGAGCCATTTCGCGGTTAGGCCAAGCGTTCAAACTTGTGATAGTCGTACACGTCTTATGGCGCGTGTAAGGTACAACTGGTTTAATTTCGCAAGATATTTGATAAGTAATTACGAACGATTCATTGGTGAACAAGAAAGGTTTATTATCTCGAAGTAAAGAATGCGTCAATAACATTTTATTACAAGTCCTGAATACATCTATCCTCTGACTACGAACCACGAGCTTGCCACGTGTTATTTACGTTACCCGATTTTCTTACCACGAGTCTCCTACGCCTACACGATGTTGGTGGCGAAAGGGTTAATGTGGAGATGAATCGACGGGCAAACGATTATAGTTACGAGAAGTAAAGTTTTTAGTATTTGTGCACCATACGTGATCGAGAACTTCGTGAACTTCCGTTATACGTGATCTAAATTTTGCAAATTTCCGTTATGGATGATCGAAGATCTGTGAACTTCCATTACACGCGACCCAATTTTCTGAATTTTCACCGTTCGTCAGCCAAGATGAATCTCTGACTTTTTTAAGAACACCGTCTAAATTTCTGTATCAGAATCTAACTTTATTCGCAGATCGAAGATTTTCGTTACTTGTATCATTTTCTTCTCAGCCTGTCGATAATGTTTCCAACTTTTTCTTAATTCCGTCTCGTTTCGAGCACTTTGTTCCTTTCCTTTAACTACGTACACACAAATCCATGTAAAGCTACGTTTACGAGACAAAGTTGCTCTTTAGTTGGTCCTGAACTGAACTTCTGCGTTTGAAAATTCAATTTCACTGTCGGACTCTATCTATCTTGTCGATCCGATCGCCTGTATTCTTCAACGCTCGTATGTTTCGTTGTTCGTCAGGTTCGTGTTTCCAGTCGCTCGTTTTCCCTCCGCTTTCGTAATTCATGCGTGAAATTTGACTTAGCTTAAGCGTTTTATATCGCCGTTGCAGGCCAGATACTTCGATGGAACTACATACATTCGGACGTAAATGATATCGCAGAAGCTCTATAGCAGTGACAGAATTTTAGCACGTATACGGACAGATAGCTTGGACAAGTTTGAATCGCTTTCGAATTATCCCGCTGTTTTCACTGAGAACATTCAACCCCTTATGTTAGAATATCGTGTCAGACTCGTAACATGGATTAAGATTGGTATCAAGCAACAATCCAATATCCTCCATAGAGATAAATGCAAATCTAATGTCTTAAGGAATAGAGGAAGATTCGCCAATATTAAGAGATTCGTATGCAAATTTCGACGAATACAACGATCCACGTAACTCGAGTTTAATACTTGAAGATTATTATAAAGTTAAAGCAGTGGGATCAAACGTCTTGTTGTTCAATAGCAGGTGAAACGTAGAAAAATTATTGTTTGCAGTTGTGATCAATAACACCGTAAACTGATTTTATCGCTTGACGATAATATTAAAATATAAGGTGCAGGAGATCGAATCTCGTCCCTTTAATAGTTAAGCTGTACTTGCGTTGAAGCGCAATTTTAACTGAAAATATCATATCAATATTTCAATCTTTTACATCAAACATGGTATTAAAGTAATAATCGTGATAAAAAGGAGACTAACATATACGGGGGAAAATCTAAAGCAGGGAGTTAACCAAGGACTCTTTTGTCACGGCTGGGTTCGCTCTCCGGGTTCTGTGTCAAAGAAGACCACCCCGAAAGAACCACCGAATTAAACCAGACGAACAGCCATTTTGCCGTGGCGTCAAACGAAAATAAAACACGCGGACTATTTTCTTTTGTACAGTGAAATGGACTTCCTTCTCTTCGACGATAAATTCTGATTTCAGAGCACGGCCAAGTAAATTTCCCGTGGATTCCAGGGAAAAGTGAATCTCCGGCAATGGCCTTAAAACGCACATTGCCTACGTAGTATGATTTTCCTTGTTGGACATATATGTACAGTGGCTTATAAAAGTGTCTCAATATTTACCAGAGAAAATTTTTATGAATATTCTATGAGTACATTATACGGAACTCTTTAAACTTTCATAAGTGTTGTAACGGAACACGACGGTCTGAACTATATCGGTAAAAATTTAAACGAATATTACGATCTATATGGAATACTATAAATCTATAATCTATACTAATACTACAGAAGACACAGGATATTTACTGTATACATATATCGAATAACACTATAGACTACGAAAAGTCATCTTAAATAATATAATACGTCTTATGGTTGGTGCCAGTAAATATCACCATCCATTAATACAATGGATAATCGTCTGTTTAAATAAATCTTCGTGATGTCTGAAATATACGCTTGTACCAAGTATCGTGTAATTTCTATGACCATTTTCAATCTTATTTTAAATATTATTAACGTAATCATGATACCTTGGTCCCATTACAGCGCCGAGGAAATTTCAACGTGTTTACGGTATAACACAAATACGTACATAAATTGTTCCTATTTCCGCATTCATGTGCGAATACACGTATCTGCATAGGTACGTGAGATTACGTCCACGTAGCCGGAAGCGGTCTACGTTCTCTGGCAAGAACCACGTTTTGCGAACGAGCACCCTCCACGCCTCGAGACGCACCAGCCTGAACACTCTGCGCCGTCTTCGTCCCTCCAGGCACCATTCGTTTCACCACCGCCGTTCGTTTTGCTTGTCGAAACGTCCTGAAGCATCGTTGTCGGCCATTAAGATCTAACGACACCGTTGCGCCAACGAGTGGCTCGGTTGCTCGTGCGACCCTCGTGCCGCGAGACTTCGACTTCTCTCTTCTTTGCCCACCCTCTACAACCGCCCGTTTTCACCCCATCTATCGTTTCCACTGTTCGTCCACAACTTTTTGCCCATGTTATCTGTATTATTACTTGGGTAACAAAGATACGAATGCAAAGTGGCCGTGAATACGTATTTATTCGAACGAAAATGAAATTAAGAATTTTTATTTTTTACTAGGTGATTTATAGAGCGATTTGTAGAACGCACGTGGATAGCACACGGAGAATTTGTTACACGCGACGAAGACGAGTCTTTGGAAGAAGAAAACAGAACTTTAAACATTTTGGAAATTTTCCGTTCCCTCTGATCTAAGATATCGCCAATTCTACTTGGAACCGGAGCTGCTGTTCATACGCGTTCTCTGCGCGCTGGTAAAAGAACTCGTAAAATCTGATGCGTTCAACGGAAATAAAACGAGAGTATTAGTTAGAATCGTGTACGAGTCGTATCAGCGTTGATGAAGAGTCGTATCACAGCTTTAAAGCTTCATAGTACCACTAAATCATTGCAATGAAATAAACATTGTAATTAGAACTCCAAACGTCGCCCATCTCCAAGGGGACGAACTCTTCGAGTTACTTCCTTCGAATTATATTCTTGGAACATAAAAATATTCTTCAAATCTACATCGTTTATCGATATGAACTAACGAAAGGATCGCTTCGTATAAACTAACTTTAATTAACAATAATACCGCAGAAATTTATTTTGCGGATACTATTTATATATCGTGTTCATATATATACGTGTATCCTAATATCAATATCGTTATTCGATAATTAATTATCAGAACGGTTTTCATTTAATATTTATCCATCGTATTTTATAACAATTACTTACGCCTGACCGCATCGCTGAAAATTAAACATCCGAGCGGCTATCCCGAAAGGCATTTCCGATATTCATAAATCAAACCGATCAACAACTCTTTGACCGTTATCGTCCATCAGGAAGAAATTAGGAAGTGTTTGGGAAGTGACGGGCAGTAATGGAAAACTTGTTTAAAATTCGCATTTGCAGTTATCGTGGGACGCGAACGACGCGAAAGAAACGAATGTTCGCAAGCGCGCGCGTCCTTTGTACAATACGCCTCCTCCCCTTTAAAACAGCAATTTTACGATATCGTTTCGCTGCGTTTACCTCGTAACATATTACGAGCCGCGCGGCTTTCAGCTAAACAAATTACTGGGCTACCTGTGCCAGTGTGTTTGCTCGACGCAGCACATCTTGCTCGTCCGAGAATGTAACTGCGAAATTACCAGGAATGAATCGTTCCCCGGTGACGTGTTCTTCGTGAAACAATTTTTAATGGCCAAACGCGCAATGGAATAGCACTGGGTGTCTTGACTTTTTCGTTGGGCGTATCATTCTTGACGAAGATTCGACGAAAAAGAATGGGAATATTTTCCGTTAATCTATTATTCTCGGATTTACAGTAGATGCGAAGGCTATTGACATGCACATGGGGAGGGGGGAGGGGTGAAAAAGTTTTCGGAACTTTTGTTTTCGTTACAGCAAATAAAGAAATAAGAAATATTTACGTACGTGGAGGGGACTTTTCATGTACGATTCTGCTAATTGTTTGATGTTAAATGCATCTCATCATAGAAGGTACTCTATCTCGCAACAATTTCAAGAAACACATCAAATAATTATAATATAATATAATATAATATAATTAAATAATAATTGCTCGTTCGCTAAGTGTGGAAAGATTTTCAGGAAAGTTTTCAGACAAAATTTATTTCCTATAATTGGGACTATCAGTTGGTGAAAAATTGATCAGTGTTATGACGATTTATAACGTCAGATCGAAAAATGGTCGGATTTTCAGGGGTCAATCCCATCCCTTTAGAGTGAATTTGGGCAGCCAAAAAGAAAAAAAAAATTGTGTGCTACGTATCTATATCTATATATCCTCCACATATACCCGAAGTTTCATAGGTTTTTTAATTTACGAGTTGGGCATCTTCCCATGTCAGTTGCGTTCTGTCGAAATTGCGAACATGTCGCGATATTCAATAAAGATAAGAGTTCGTAATAGACGAATCGTATATCGTCGGTGCATGTTAAAATGCAAATTAGAATGTGAACGTAGATTGAATCCAAAGTGGATTCACGTTTATTGTTAGCCAGGGCATCTTCGTAAAACCTATTAAGCGATTCCTCTCGAATGGCTAATTCTAACAATTCCGTGTCACTTTCATCTTCGCGGTAACTACTCGAAACGCGGGCTACTAAAAACCCACTTACGTCAACAACCCTTCCAGCAGGCCTGCCGCGAACATTTAATCCGAAACGAAAGCTCTGAAAGCTCTCAAACAATTTGCCCGATCTCACGGTCACTTTGACTGCGCGATAGCCGCGTGTACGGCCCATTGCAAGCCCCTTTTGCCATCGCGCATAAAACATAAACCAAGTCGGAAATAGTTCTGCTTCCCCTTTCATTTTCATCCGTTTCTACTCCCCGATTGTCCGCTCTCTTTCAACTTTCACGTTTTCTCCACGTTCTATCCACGGTGATTCTTTCTCCTTCATTTACTACTTTTCTCTCTTCTCTGTCTTTTTTCTGTTTGTCTTTTTCTCGTAACGTGTCGTTATGTACATTATCATGCGTAGGTATCCGGAGACTTTCAAACTGTTGCAAATACAGTGATCCCTATCGATGTCTTGACCGTGTTCCACGGATTATCGTCGCAAAGAATTTTCCAGAGAAGAAGAAAGCTTAGAACAAATCTGAAAGTATACGCGGAAATTGCAAGGTATTTAGTACAAGTATACATTTCATTTACAGATTCACGAACGTATTTAAACAGTCAATTTATCGATTATATTAATAAATCTCAGTATTTGGCAGACCACATTTAACATTTATTATGTATGTTTAAGATGGCTATTCACGCGTACTAATTTCTGTTAAATATACGTTTGCATTAAGTACGACCATTGTGTAATGTTTATCTTATATATATATTTTCAAATTGGTTTCAAATTTTGCCGAGATGATTTATTTTATTCCATGGAATTTTCACGATTTCTCTTATTCGTTGCTGGAACTTTTGCTGACGTTTGGCACGAAGGGACTAATACACTTATTTCGACGGTTTTATCGATTCGAAACGCCGGGAGAAGTACAAAGACAGAGAACGGGAGTGGAATAGAAAGGGTATCCATTTCATCGTGAACTAATCAGCGAAAACTGCCGAACAGAGGAACGCGAGTCGAACGAGAGAGAACATTTGGTATCCGGATAGGCTATCTGTCCGAATGGATCGATGATTAGGTATGGAGCGCGGCGATGAACATGGATTTCGTGACGGAAGTCATCCGTCGGTGATAAATGGCGGCTACGTACGTTGTCAGCCCTGGATAAACCGTGAAGTATGGGAAAATATAAAAATAAAGCTCGCTATGAATTTGTGTATACACGTCGAGGCATGTACCGAGCGTGTTCCTCGGGAAATTACCATGCATTAACATACGCGTATAAATACGCGCTAACACGTGTAAGCTTACGATGGCAAATACGAACAACCGTAACCAGCCACGCTGCAACACGCGAATCATTCTTCGTCTCTTCATACAGCTCGTAGTTTCATCTTTGTGCCATCGCTAAATTCCGTATTCAGGGTACGAAAATTCTGAGCGATCGTTGAAACTCCAGTTTCACGATATTTCACGGCATGGCACGACGCAAATTTCGCTACGGTATTTTATTTATTTATTTATTCATTTATGTATTTATTTATGGAATAAAGCTATTTGGATATACAAAGTTGGAAAGATAAATATTACAACGAGGCACGGTATAACTATTCCTCGATTGCATGGGGAAATTGACAGAATATGTCGCTAGAGGAATACACGTTATTAGTATTGATGACCACACGACTAATACCAATAAGATAGACAAACAATGTATTTCTCTGATAACGAGGCCGAACATATAAAAGGTCATAGTTTGAAGCTGGAATATTAACTTTGGAACTTTCGATAATTTATGGACAAGCTACTACAACGTGGAACACTTTGCGTACAAATACGATGTGATCAAATTTTCTTCTATTTTGAAATTGTAAATGGCCAGGCCAAGATTAAACAACATAGCCCTATAGTTATGGCCAGTGACAAGAGTAGATCGTCCGCTGTGCCTAGCAACTGGACGTAAAAATCTATGTCGAACTCTTGCAAGAGAAATGACTCGAATGTCAATTTTAATCAATTTACTGGAACGCTATCATTTCTCGGTATCGTAATGGCGTACGTCGACCCAAGATTTTTCGCGTCATGCACGACATTTCGCCGCATCAGAAATAGTATTTGATATTTGCTCGCGTGAGAAAAAAGAAGCAGGATATTCCGAGACACGGGGAACAACGACAGTCTATCTCCGTAATATGCATATTACATGCTTCCTCGTAAGCTGTGGAGGTTAAGCCGCGCACGGATTTTTCAGGTTACATAGTGGAAATGCAAGCTGCAACAAGTAAGCTCGCATTCAAACATGAACGAAACACGCCGAAGAATTCGTGTCACTGGCTTGATCAAAATATGCTATACACGAATGAAAACATGCACTTTTAACGACAGTTATTGTATTATAGTAATTTACAGTACTGTTCGTTTTCCTTATCGTGGCATGCTACCTGATCGGATCTGTAGATGTTACGCTTAGGATTGATAACGAAAATTGTAATTATGTTGTTAAAATTTCAGATCAATCCAAAAAAGTATGTACAAGTCTCGAGGCATTTATTCGTGTGATCAGAAATATAGATTTAATAAAAAATTAGTATACAGCACGAAGAGTAGCGTTACACATATAATTAGTGCTAAATTTGACCTCACAAATCATTATGGCGAATAATAGGAAATAACAGCGAATAATATAACGAATACAAAGTATACGTTTGCGATAAGTATTTTGTCATTTCTTTATGCATTTACAAATTTCGCCTCCGATTTTACCAATATAATCGTGATACGCCTGTGCCAGTACATTGCTAACGAAGTTTCAGAATTTGTGTTCGATTATTTTCCTCGGCACAGTACATCGGGCAGGAAAGTCATCAATTTACACATCAATGTTCTCTGAAACAAGAGTAGCGAACGAATTTAGAGTTTTGAATTGAGAACCAGGTCCGGACCAAATGAAGGAGCGTCGGAACGGATCAACAGGTATTCCATTGTAGCCGCAAACAATTTGAAATTTCGTAGAAACGGCCGCTGACCGTAGAAACGATTTTCTGTGAGATAGGAAAACGGCGAAAACAGGATCGGGACGAGTTCGCTTCGTAAAAAGCAACTTTGCAACGCTCCCTCCCACCGAGCTTGTTCCATTCTGAACTTCAAACATCGCCAGAAACCCGAAGATTCGCCGATCAAAGACAACGTTTGCTTATCCGCCAGGCGTTACAAAGCGCGTGGCGCCGTGTTTTACCCGCATCGAGGCGAAACAACATTGACCCCGTCATCTCGAAATTTATCACACTTTCCTGTTCTCCTAGCCGCAGTTTCCTTCGCCCTTTGTTTTCTTTTTATCGCGAACGATTAAGCGTCGACGCGCGCATCCCTACCGGGATGAGACTCGGAAACTTTCTCTTGTTTCGGCTCCATCTGACATCGAACGCGTAAATCTTCGTCCTCGAGTTTTCGAATGGTGTCGCTGGCAGATCTTCACGTTGGTTGGACAAATGGTGATGGATCGTCGGGACACGCCGAATATGCTCATACGGCGAAAAATTCGAATCACTTCGAACAGGATTCGATAGCCTAAAACTTCCGAAGCTCTTGGAAGCATTGGGAATCTCAAAAGTCTTGGAGATGTTAGACGCTTCGGCTATTTCGATAAGGCCTCGAGAACTTCGCGCGTAATCAATATTTTACAAACATTTCGAACGCTCTGATCCAAACAGTATCATCGATGTAAACCGCGAAAGAAAATCCAGAAAGTTCAGCGTGCCGGAAATACATCCAGGCGAACGACTTTTATTAAGACTTGCAAGGTTTTCAAGATTATTAGGAGTTTTAACGTTATCAGATTCTATACGATATAATTGAGATTTTGACAGGCACGAGAAATAACGGTTAATTTGCAAACTAATACTCGGATGTCCGTCACTATAGGCAAGACTATCGATTTCCGAGGCAGATTTCAAGTTTCTGCAGCGACAGAGCCGCACGATGGCTGGAACCGTGCGACGAACCGTGGATAACGCGGACTTCCGGTCCCCGTGGTGCGAATGCACGCAAACCTGGCCTCCGCAGAGGATATCCGATGTCGCGAACGAACATTCGTCCTTTTGTTCGTATCCGACTTTCAAACGAATATTCGCGAGGCGATTCGGCCGATCGATTTCGCATTTCCTGCCCACTGAAACTCTCACGCGTTTCCTGTCCATATCTTCCGAGAAGAATTACCCGCGGTCTCATTTTCTCTGTCTCTATCATGCACCGGCTGGTTGCGTAATTTTGAATACTTCTGCCGTTTAATAGCTTTCGCCGATTTCTATCGTCCCTCGTTTCCCCGAGCTTATTCGACTTTAATTATTCACGGGCAAACGGGCGCGAAGCTCGTCGGGAAACTTCCCTTCCCACGGTGATCCCCGTTGCATCCTAAACGCGATATTAATTTGAGACACTTTGAAAATCGTGCTCTCTTCACCGAGTGTAAGTGCATCGTGCTTGTTATTGATCGTCGTGAATCTCAATATAAAACGACGCTTAACATGTCTCTTAGTCTCTTCTTGGTCCGTAATGTCGAGTTGCAGAATCAATACTGGCTGTGTCTCTAACAAAATCGATTTGAATACTGTGCATAGATTCGATTCTTCCGTGAGGATTACCGAATATAAAGTACGTATAACGTTGAGATATATTTTATCCGACCATTTTTTATCCGTGTTACGACCAATAATAACTAACATAACGCTATAATAGTAACGCATGTTGGAGTAAAAATTTGGATTGGGAGATACGAGTTTAAAAAACGGACCAGGATATTATGAATAACGATCGATTGAAGATTTTAATTGGACATGAGGTGCGATAATAGTCGTCGTGATAGTGCTGTTGCTGCTGGTGTAGATGCCGCTGCCGCCACAGACAGAATGAATTGAAACTGTTGAATCGTGTCTCGATGAGCGTTAGAAGCACCGAAATTTGATACGTACCCAAATATGTCATTGACAGTTAATTAGAAGCGAAGCAGCGAACGTTAATATCACCGGAAATACGTCTTAAGTAATTGCAAGGATAAAATATTTGACAGCAATCATTTCGACTGGTTTGGTAGTTCCATCGTTAACATTGTTCTCACTAAAGTTAATAAACAATGTATCAATAATTATTCTCTATAACGACGTAACATCTGCAGTAATCGACAGAGCGTTCTTACAATTCCACCAAATAAAGAAATTTGCGAGCAGAAAGGAAAAGGCAAAGACGTAAGAAATGCAAACCTAACGGCTCGGTAGATCTGTTAGAGAAAGTGGAAGAACGACGAAGTTACAATCTCTTGCATCGTTCTCCAGGGTGAAAGTCAAGAGCAGGGAGGATTTAAAAGTTCAGCCGTCTTGATCCGATCACGGTCGTACGATTGTTAAACAACGCCGCTCGAGAACCGGCTTACGGAGTTCCCCTTTATTGCCTCAGCTCACGCTTCCTCTTCCGCAAGGAAAAAGAAAGCGGCCACGTACTTCCTGCAGCTTCTGACGCCGCCTCTTTACAATCATTTTCCACGGAGCTTACGAGCCGCTGGCACGCTATAAATTCGTGTCAGCTTCGACTTAATTCAATTAATGATTCCTCCCTTCTCCTTTTGTCGTCGCGAAGCTTCTGTCCGCACGCTCAACGATTTAGAAGCGAAGACAGACGCCCAAGATTCCACGTGTCGCCTGGAAAATTCGTAGCTCTCCTCGACATCGAGAAATCTGGATGGGAAGGAAAGGGTTCGTGAAAACGTTCGCTGGTCTCGCTGGAACGAATGGAAAGGCTCTTTGGTGCTTCATCGTATTGTTTCTCTGCTCGCGATTGTCAGAGGGAAGATAGTGTGCAGAGATCGAGGACTCGAACCATAATGGACGCCACGATTTAGATTCAACGCTCGTGGAACTTGATATCGCCACGATGTAGCGCTCGTGAGTCGAAGGGAGAACGGTTATTTCGAGTTGCTTTAAAGGTGGTCTCGCGGATACTGATCCTATCACATGTTACCATTTCATGGGGTATTTAGGTCGTGAAGACGAAGTCGAAGAACGGAGGGAACTCTCTCCGAAGTAGATAACTCGAGTCATTTCTTGAATTCTAATGTTTACTAGAAGCTATTGAACGTAAAGGATCAGCCGTGCTCTTGCTGAACTCTCAATTGATATATATCGCCGGCTTGTCGACAGGATTACGGGTTTGAAGGAGAGTTCTTTCGAGTTACTTCGATGATGTCTTTCGCAGGAACTGATCGTATCACGTGTTGCCATTTCATGGGAATTTAGTGTCACGTTGACACGGCAGAAGTCGAAGAATAGATAAATAAGAAAGTTTGACTGACTTCTTCGAGTTCTAACGTTTATTATCATTAATGAGAATATATCGAGCATATTGAAAGAAGTTCGGCTGTCTCGAACGTAAAAGAACCGTGTTCTTAGCAAACAGACAAGGCGAAATTGATACGGCGACTTATCAACTAGATTACGTTCTTGATCCAATAAAACTGGCACGGCTAGGTGTACAATTACAATACATTGTTTACGAACCCTTCGATTGGGTCACGGACGTTTCATTTTATTGGCTTACCCCGATAGAGAAGGAAAAACTAAATTAATGAACCGTAGCAATTCGCAGACTAGTTTATCTTCTGGTAATCTTCCGACATGACCCATGTCGCGAAACTTGAAAAATTCTCGCTTCGTATCACGCAAGCCTAATTCTTCTGAATTTCGTATATGGTGTGATTGTAGAAAAATGTCGCGAAAAAATGATGTAGGACGTTACGAGTTTTCGAGCGTTGCTTGCAAAAAAATCTTCAAGATCATCGTGAAAAAGCGGTTGAAAGATTCAGGATAAGACCTAGAGGAACTTTTGCTTTGGCGAAGCACAGCGAGAGCAGCCAATTCAAGTTTTTACAGGCGGTAGATGTGTGTACGAATCTCAAAGAAACTAGAACTCTTGCCTGCTTGGAACGCGGATTAGTGTTTACACGGACACGGGCCTCCGTCTTTTCAATTTTAGAATTTCACCCTGTTTAAAAATGTTTCTTATTAACTCTAAACTTTGCCAAGATTTTCTCCCGGATCTTAATTTTCTACTTCACTCTTTAAAATTCAGAAACTTGCCGATTTAAAGGATCAAAGGAAAATTACTACTTGGAATTAAAAATTTAGAAGCTTCGCTATTTGTCAGGTCGAAAGAAAATTATCTGGATGGGTTCGATTTAGCATTTTCTTATTTAGCATTTTATTCGATTTGCCACTATTGTTATTTAGTTAAGGTTACAAATTTCGAAATCCGACAGTTTAGTAGACGAAGGCAAAACTACTTCCAAGTATTCGAATTTTGCAGCTTCTATTACCTTCAACTGTCTGTATCGTAGAAGAAAAGAGATAATATAATAAACGTCGTTCGATCGCATAAATGTTTGCAAATGAAGCTTGATAATTGCATGATCATCGACTGAGTAGCTAGCAGTTAATAGTTTTCACGCTTAATTTTCCAATCGATTCACTCGATTTTAATCAAAGTAAAATGTTGCGCGCGATGCCATCGGTCAGGAGCGATCACGTTAACAGTAAGAGCCATGGAACAATATTATTTTGCCCGAGCGGAAAGGAAGCTTTCTCCGCTTTTATCGTTGTTTCAAGACACTCGAGGGCCGGCGTGTACAGCTACCACCCCTATTGAGCGTAATGTGTTACGTCGATTGGTGACTCGGTGTAATCGAAAAACTTCCCGTGGAATTAAACGTACTAGTTTGAGGATCGACTCTGGGAAGCGCGGGGGAGAAAGGCCGTTTGAAACTTAAATAACAGCATCGACAACTTTAGAACTACCCTAACGTAGTACATAGAAAAACTTCTCGACTGAAACGGTCGAACCACCGTTAATCTTTGCTCCTAAGAAATTACCAACAGCCTCGTAAAACGTTCGATAGCGTCGCTTATAAATTGTAATTTGGACGATACAGGTGTTAAGTCTTGGATGTTAACAGACGTAGATAAAATAACTGATCTCTTGTACAATATATAACGTGTAGAATATAACGTTCCGTATTTATGCACGAATCAGTTACTGTGTGCGAATACGAACGACGTAGATGCGAGGTAAATCAAGGTGTATCCATGCAGGGAATTCAAATTTCTATAGCCAAGAAGAATCTCAGCTTCTCTAAACGAGACAGGTTACCTTGTAACGGCCAGATTTCGAGATCAACGGTGATTAAGAGCGACGAGAGGAACCGCGTAACCAAAAAATCGGGCAAACGCAAATCAAGATACAATTCCATAAAGAATTTTTAGTGCCATCGCAGAATTCCTATGATTGAACAGTATTTCCTTAAATACAGTTGCAGATACAGTTGCAACTAGATTTCAAGATCGATCATAATTAAAAACAATGAGAGAAATCCAGTTGTAAGAAACTTTGCCACGAGGGGACGATTACGCGAATTAAGCAACGTTCGAACGGGTGCATCGAGGGCAAAAATGAAGAGAAAAAGAAAAATGAAACAGGGGCAGACGGGGCTATTCAATCTTGCCAGAGAGTTCGTCAAAGCCGAGTCCCGTTCACCAGCGACGTAAAAGTGTAATTACTTCCACAAAACGGGACAAACTTTTCCCAGCGTTCTAACCGACCATAATTATTTTCGTCTGTGTCATACGCGCGTTCCTTTCCGCCCCATTTTCTTGTCCCACGACACGACGAAGACGACGACGACGACGACGACGACGCGGAGCCGGCGAATCCTATTCGTTGTCCTCGACCGAAGAAGAAACGACACACGAACTACGATAATTGCCGTGGGGAGAAAAACAATCCGTGCTAATTATCGCGACGTCGAGCGCGACATCTAATTACCGGGGTGTCCACCCCTGTCCAACACGGTGCCTCCGCGTTACTTATCGTCTAGACTTTTTCCCATCGAGATTGCTTATTGAAGTCAACCTCCTGCTCGAGGAAATTGCGTGAACTCTTTCTTCTACGGCGAGTCGTTTGGAAATGTCCCGAGCATACTACAGAAGAAAAACAAGGTGAAACGAGTAGCAGAGGAGATAGGAATGAGCTGTGTTACTTTCTTATCGTTTTAACTTAAAAAAAAACATGGTTCTTCGATTCTTGCTCCAGATCATTGGTCTTCGAAGCACTTTGCATTCGTTGCATATAAATTACACGCGATATGTTTGTAATCGAATTTATTGCGCAGCGTTGGTACTGTATATCTATATACATGGAAAGATTTAGGCACGAATAAATTTTGGTAGCAATATTACGTTGTGATTAGGCAGCTGCTATCAAAAATCCTATCACACTTGATATATTTGTATGGAGGGATTTATATGATTTATGTGACACATTTTTTTTACGATGACATCACGTTATGCGATCTCTTGCGCAATAATTTATCAGTTAATAACGTTAGGCAATCGATAGTTAGAAGTTACACGTTATAGATTGCAATTTCATAGTTTCATGTGGAATAGTCGAATAACTTGTCATCTCTCTACTTGTAAAATTTCATTTCTTCCACGATTAAGATTATTGCTGTCATTTAAAGATACCGATATTTAAGTATTTATCGATACTAGTGACTTGTAAAGCTTCGCTAATTTATTTTTAATTCTATTGGATTCAACGATACAGCTAGAAATTCGCATTCCAACAGTACGTACGTATCTACGATTAGATTCATATATGCAGAAACTTTCGATGGCGACGACGTTATGTGATTCGTTTCTGGAAATGAACATAGTATTTTCAAAAGCTTGGATGACGAGCATCACGTATGACAGAAGATATAATAAAAATAAAGAAATACAGAAAATTCATTATTCACCGTGGCTGAGTACATCGCTCGGTTGTTGACATGAAAGCTAATGGAATTTTCAAGTCTATGAATAAGAGTGGAGAACGCTTAGAGTGGAGTAACAGAAAGCTTGGCGGCAAGTCCGATGATCGAAAAGGCTCGAAGGTGCAGAAGTCGAATACCGGTGGTCTGTAGTCAGTGTCGGATGTCAAAGGATTAAATTAAAAGTCGTGATTCGAGGCTTGAGAAGTTCGCAAAGTTTAAGCTGGTGTAATTGAAGGGACGAGAGTTCAAAAATTTCAGAAGTGGCTTAAAGGGTGGATCGATATTCGACCTAGAGAGATATGTGCTCCGTAAGCATTTAAAAGTTGGATACTGTGAAAGGTTAAAGCTCAAGGGCGCTTAAAACTTACCTCCTTAACGATTAAAAGCAAAGATGATTTGAAAGTCAAAGTCCTTTTCTTCGAAGCTCGCAAAGAAGAAATCGATGAAATAAAATATTTCCTAAAAATCAGAGCATTATACAGTCTCCCGATTCGTTACGTTTTGCACTAAGTTTTGAAGTTCTACCATTTTTATTTCACAATCGAACAGCACGCAGCCTTGTTGATTTTCCAACTTTTGTGTCGTACGATGTCTAAAAAGAACTATTCCAACGTAAAATAAAAGGGATAAAACATAATGGATTTGAAGATGCTTTCGAAGCAAGTGATAAATCCACCATGTTTAGTAATTAATATTAGTTTACATATACATGTTCGTAATGTTATTAATATTCGTTGAATGTTCAAGAAGATAACATCGCAATTCACAGGTTTAATCCAGAGAGATAAATAACTTTGATATGTAATAGGTTGACGATGTACCGAATTTTAAAATTGCTTTGCTACAAAAAACGAGAAATAATATTTTCCACCTATCTTCAACTATATTTCATTACCGCAAAGGCTGTACCATTGTGAAGTTGCAACAAGGCGTTTAAAAAATATCTAATATACACTTCGTGGTACAGCAACAACGTACGTACATATGTAAAAATACCGAAACAAACGAATAAATCAGACAGCGGATGTGCAGAGAATAAGGCCAACAATGTACACTTCATAAAGAAACCTCGTAGCTCCTGGGAATTTCGGAAAACTGCATAAATTCCGTAGAATTAATCCCAGAGCCAGAAACGTACCATACCCGCTGGCATAAATACGAACGACTCGCTTTATTCGGAAAATTGCTATGCAAACGCGGAACGATCGTTCAGATTTAATAACAACGATACGGAAATCGAGGAAACGAGAGCGAGAACAAGAGGACAAACATGAATCGAACGAATGTAACAAAGCGAAAGGAAGTCGAACGCGCAAACGGGTGGAGTCCAGGAAGGAGAAAAAGAGGAGGTTTGAGGTGGGGAAAGGAGTAAATGACCAACGGAAAAACGGGCAAAAAACACGGCCGTGTAAGAATGCAATAACGCGCGGCAGAAAAACGATGACAACGTGATATAATATAACTTAATACAACGAACCGTAACATGATATAACGTGTTACGATATAATATAACGTAATATAACATAACGTGTTATGATATAACCTGTGATATAACCTTGTTATCTTATAATATAACGTAATATAATATCACGTGATATAATATAACGAGATACAACATAACGTAATATAATATAACGTAATACATTATAATGATATACTGTATAACGTAATACTATACAATGTAATACATTATAACGTAGTGTAATATAATATTATATAATATAACGTAATATTATACAGCGTAATATGATATGACGTAAGAGGATATACTGTAATATGATATAACGTAATAAAATATGACGTGATATATTATACCGTAATACAATATAACTGAGGTGTAGAACGTGAAATGTCCCACA